>NW_016158988.1:13653-53291 GCF_001687245.7 Rhagoletis zephyria | reverse complement strand
TCTTCATCTTTATCTTTTCCTTTATCCTGATCTAAATATGTCCATTCTTTTCTTCATTTACATATTCACCCCCACCATTGTTATTAGGTTAGGTATTTAAATTTTCCTTCCTCTTTGTCTTTATGTTTAGGTTTCTTTACTTTTATTTTAATTTCTCTATATATCCCTTTCTTCTTCTCCATACTCAACTTTACCTTCTTTCTTGTTTGAGTCTAATCTATTCATGTACATACATACATACATCTTATTCCTAAACTGCTGCTTGCCACGTTTCTGTAATTGAGTAGCCCACTTGCAAAGTGCGCTATGTAAAATTTTTTCGATCTTTAGTTTTTGGTGGATTACGCACCAGTATTTAAAGTAGTTTCATGTCCACTAACAACACAGTGCAAAATCTTTTTAAATTCTGAAAAAACAGCATCAAATGTTAGCTCTTCTTCCAAAAGTCGCTATCATACTTATTTATAAACTTTCAAAAGTATCCAACTTCTGATAAACTTAGAAAACTGCTTTAGGTCGTACAGACTGTTAGTGTTATCTTATGTCATGTTATTTTATGTTATAATTTTATAATCTCTTATTTATTCAAATTTTCAGGTAATAATAAAAAAGATTCCATTTAATTGTTTGTTACTTGTTGTCGTAGTCGTTTTTTTTTCAAATTTATGGCTTTCTATTATAAATCACATAACGGTGTTTGCATGTGGACTACTCAATTCAGTATCAATATTAAAGCATACATTTAGGATCATTTCCGCCCAACCATGTACATGTACGGCATTAGTATTGGTGTCACTTTTGTATTGATTTTTTCTCTTTTTGTTAAACTAATTTGAAATTTGAAAAATTGCCTGCACATCAGCATCAAAATACCTTTCTATATAATTGTTTATATCTTAGAGGTATAGTTCAGCCGCAAAAGGGGTGTAAAGGAAACATGATTGCCTATTCATATATAGATAAAAATTGTGTGAAAAATGTGTAGTAATTCATCAATTGAGAACGGTTGGGCCGATTTGGCTAAATTTTTTTAGATGCTCGTAATTGCCAGGAGAAGGTTTTTACGAAAAAAAATGTGGGAAAACCCTCCGCGAAATTGGAAAAATTGATTTTTTGTATGGAATTTTGTGTGCAATGCCTTCGGAATGGCAGTCGAATGGAAAAATTGAAAATTCTAAGTGAAAAACTCGGAGAAATCCGGAAGAACGTGAAAAATTTGAATTTTTTCGATGGGAGCTTGGAAAATTTCGGATAATCGTGAAATTCATTGGGAGCATGAATCAATTGGGAACAATTTTCTCCTATGTTTCATAACTGATTCGAATGGGTGCTGCTTTTTTGGAAAGGTGTTTAGAAAAAGGGGTGCACAAAGTATTAACTTGTCTGGTGGCGCAGGGGTCGAGCTACGCTAAAAAAATGCGTTTGGTTCGTTGGTAGCCTTTTGCCTAAATAGATAAGCATATAGGATCAATTTTTTCCGTTAAGTGGGCCAGGGACCGATCTATTCGAAAGTCTTATTTATGGTCCAATTTGCTTGAAATTCGATACCCGTATTATAGATATGCGTAGAATAGAACCGAGTCATTGTTTAACGGTTGGGTATTGACTATTTAAAAATACCTATTACACAGGCCAACAAAAATGGCAAAAAATTTGATGCACCAAATGTTAACGCTATTTTTACCGATTTTTTTTGCTGATTACGAATCCGTAAGCATAAAGTTTTCATCAGCTCCAGATTTTAAGAAAAACGGGGTCAAAGTGTCAAGAAACCTCGTTTTTTTTCAATATTTGAGAAGCTCTAGCAAAGAAACAAAGGGTGGTAGAACCTTCCACTTAGTCTTTGATTAAAGCTAAAAATCTCGAGAGCTATCCTGCAAAATTCCTGCACCTTTGCTTGATGGTCACTTATAGTAATTTGTTGAACAGGAATAACTGATTTTGGGAAGTTTAAGTACCTACCGCAATTAAGCAAAATGCGATAGAACCTTCCACTTAGGCTTAAATTAAGGCTTGGACTTCTGACTTCAATCCCTGAAAATACCATTCCTGCACCTTGACCCTAAGGTCACCTATAGTCATTTATTGAACAGCTAACTCTGATTTTTACACCTTTTTTTCAATTGCATTTCAATTTCTGTATTTTTTTTATTGTTGGACGATAAAAAGTAAAAGAGTATAGGTGACCATCAGGGCAAGGGGCAGGAATAGTACTTTCAGGGATAGTAGTCTGTAGTTCTATATTTAATTTAAGCCTAAGTGGAAGGTTCTATCAGTTTTCGTTTCATTGTTAGAGCTTCTCAAATATTACAAAAACCCCGATTTTTTTACACTTTCACCACATTTTTCTCAAAATCTGGAGCTGATGGAAACTTTATAGTTAGAGATTCTAAATCAGCACAAAAACCCTATCAAAAAGAGCTTTAACATTTGCCGCATCAAAATCGGTGTTGCCCTTTGTTACCTACACTAATTACATAAAGAGAAGCTCCTTCTTTTTATAAGAGGTGATCTCACGAACGGCTGTACCGATGTTTTGAAATTTTGGACACCTACTGCAGACTTTCAATATATTAAGGGAGCGTGGCATCACCCATACCAAGGTTGTTGCGAATATTCGCATTCGCAACCGCGGAGCTTCCGCATTAATTTTAACATTCGCATTCGCATTCGCTTTCGCATTCGCAATAATCAGTGCGGAGCTTTTGCGAATGCGAATATTTTGCAGGTGGACCGATAAAACGTATATATGGCAAAAAAAAGAAAACTTACATTTTGTAGCCAATATTTTTGGCTATGGTCGTAGGAGTATTTGTGTAACAAAACTGGTCAAATGTCGTATTTATCAACCTTGATAAAAATGTCTTTAAAATATTATTTCTTAAGCTACCCTTCAGCACGGGGAAGCGACTACAGGACTGATGAATCGGTAGCTACCTGATAAACACCGTCAATTACCAACCGACTACTTGCAGTGTATTTCATCGATTACTTTTACAAGGCAATGTCCTAGGCGGTAGTCACCATCGGCTTTCTCTGCACTACCAGGAGTTACTAAAGTAGTCACTTGCGTGATTTATGGGCGCCCTCTGTCGTAGTTTTTTGCTTACGAATGGTTCGGCTCTGCACTACCATGTGCACTACCACGGGTTAATAGAGTAGCTACTTACCTAGGAGTCGGTGCAGTAGCGGTTCAAAAGTAGCGATTGACTCCAGCAGTACTGGAGGAGATATAACCGAGCTATTAATGGGCAGCCATAAAAGTTCCCACTTCTACTTGACCTTTGACGTCCGTCAAAGATAACATAGTCCTTTTAATAAATTTTTTTCTGTGCATTAAATACCTGCTTTGGCTTCTTTCTTTATTATGATTTTTTTGGACCAATCTTAAAAAAACTGCTATACGCAATAGAAGAAAGTGTGCACTGTAATTCTTAACAAAATTTTCGTAATTTGCTTTTGATGTTATAGGCGGCATACACGGTGCGTCTGACTCCCCTGCAGTACGGGGGAGGGACTACAGGACTGCTGAATCGGTAGCTACGTGATAAACTCCGTCAATTACCGACCGACTACTTGCAGTGTATTTCATCGCTTACTTTTACAAGGCAATGTCCTAGGCGGTAGTCACCATCGGTTCTCTCTGCACTACAGGGAGTTACTGAAGAAGTCAGTTGCGTGAATTATGGGCGCCCTCTGTCGTAGTTTTTCGTTATCTAATCGCTAGTTAATAGAGTAGCTACTTACCTAGGAGTCGGTGCAGCAGCGGCTCAAAAGTAGCGATTGACTCCAGCAGATGTGTTTGTGAAAATAAATGTGTGTTAGTTACACCAACATGACTCTCCCCACTAAACAATTTTCGTTGCCGGCAATAAGAAAACGTCTCGCCCTCGGAGACAAATTTATTGCCGGTAATATTGCCATAATATCGATTTCATACAACTAGTCGCTCTAAAACGTCCGCCGAAGGCAACTCGCCTGGGCGAGTCATTTTCTTATTACCTGTATGAGTCTTATCGCTTCAGGCGATATTTGGAATAATTTTATTCCTTTAAATACTTTATTTATTTTTTGTATACAAAATTGGAACTTAGAAACGAAATAAATTATTTCTTTCGCTATGGGGCTTCCTATTCTTCCAGTCCTGTCCTTGGTATAAATTAGACGATTTTGGATAATACTGTTGACGCGAAATTTATAAGTTTGGTAATTTTTTATGACTTATTTATTAAAAAGTTGGCATGAAAGATATGATGTTGCCGATTTGTCACCACAGTAATAAGTCGGTGAGTCGCCAATTTGTTGCCATTGACGATTGTTGCCTATTACTCATGTTTTGCATGGCGGGCCGGCATGACTCTGAATGATTCAACTGTGTGTAATCGAAGGAGAGTCAACACGTACATAAATGACTCGCGAGTCAGACGTACCGCGTATGCCGTATTCGTTTGAATAATTTTAAATGAGGCCCTTTGGGGAATTTATTTTTAGCAAAAATTTTAAAAACAGTAGTTTTGTTTACTTGTTGGATAATATTTTTTTCATAGGGATATATGTGCATTGGATCCTTGGCTAAAAATTTCTGTGGTAAAACTGTACCTTCTTTGCTATTTAAAGTCAATGAGTAGGCTCCTTCTTCCTTTTTGGAGTGCAATAGGGTATAGTCGTTGCGCTAGGTATGCAGATACAGTTGCATGGCTATACTCAATCCCGACTCTTGCGTCCTCGTTCGCGCACTCTGGGCAACGTCAGAAACCCATGTGCGAGATATGGTAACCAATCCGAGTGGAGCCTTGGGTCACGGCAGAAAGAGAGGGAGCTTCGGTGGGGCCACTTATTCGGTTTAACGGCTCACTGAAGACTGCAGCGTCTGTTAACCAGTAGGTGCGGCTGCAAGCGGGTGTCTGCTTGCAGCAAGCGGTTCGCTATATAAACGTGTATTTGGTTGCGAAACCACCCCCGTCCCAGCAATGGGTTGTGCGCTGGGTTTGGGACCCGCCACGTAAAAACCACTTCCAGTGAAGAAGCAAGGCAAAGCCTCGGATGAGACCCCTCCCTTATGATGACGACCACGGCAAACGTTTAAAGGACTACGAGTTGAGGGCATGCACCTGGAATGTCCGGACCCTTAATGGGGAAGGTGCCTCTGCCCGGCTGGTTGATGTCCTCGTAAGGACAAAAGCTGACACCACCGCCATCCAAGGAATGCTTTGGACGGGGCTAGGCAAGCAATGTCTGGGGCCTTGCGACGTCTACTACAGCTGCCATGTAAAGGAGCGCAAATTCGGAGTTGGATTTGTGGTGGGAGAGAGACTCCGTCGCCGAGTACTGTCGTTCACCCCGGTGGACGAGCGTCTAGCCACAATTCGCATCAAAGCGAGATTCTTCAACAGCTCACTCATCTGCGCCCATGCCCCAACGGAAGAGAAGGATGAGGCATCCAAGGATCTCTTCTATGAGCGCTTGGAGCGCACGTACGAGCGCTGCCCCCGTCATGATATCAAAATCGTGCTTGGCGACTTCAATGCCAGGGTGGGCAAAGAAGGGATCTTTGGAACCACCGTCGGAAAATTCAGCCTCCACGACGAAACGTCCGACAACGGATTGAGGCTGATCGACTTCGCCGGGGCCCGAAACATGGTAGTATGCAGTACTAGGTTCAAGCATAAAAAGATCCATCAAGCTACCTGGCTGTCTCCGGATCGAAAAACGAGAAACCAAATCGATCATGTTGTGATAGACGGAAGGCACGCTTCCAGTGTTTTAGACGTACGCACACTCCGAGGCCCAAACATCGACTCGGACCACTATCTTGTTGCAGCCAAGATACGCACCCGCCTCTGTGCAGCAAAAAATGTGCGCCCAGTCGGACCACTATCTTGTTGCAGCCAAGTACGCACCCGCCTCTGTGCAGCCAGCGCTTTCGCTACTCGACTCTCACACCTGATCTCAGAGAGCACTCTTCAACAAACCGACATATGCGAGCAGTGGAACCACATTTCCCGCTCATTAAGTACCGCCGCCGAAGAAGTAGTCGGATTTCAGCGAGCCCGAAAGAACAACCGGCACGATGAGAAGTGTCAGGAAGCTGCAGAGGAAAAAGATGTCGTCTACAGGGTCACGCTGCGATCGGGTGCAACGCGCGCTATGTGGGACCGCTATAGGGATCTGAAGAGGGAAGCGAGACGTATTTGCCGCAACAAGAAGAGAGAGGCAGAAATACGTGAGTGCGAAGAGCTTGAAATGCTGGCCGACAGGAGGAATGCCCGAAAACTTTACCAGAGAGTTAGGCGACTTACGGAAGGTTTAAAGACCGGGGCGCACTCCTGTAAGAACAATAATGGCGACCTAGTAACTGATGTCCAGAGCGTACTTAAATTATGGAGGGAACACTTTTCCGCCCTACTAAATGGTAGCAGCACGGAAAGTTGTGGAGAAGAAGAACCCGAGCCCGCAGTCGATGATGACGGAGTCGACGTTCCACCGCCTGACTATGACGAGGTTCGAATAGCAATAACGCGGCTGAAAAACAACAAATCTGCTGGAGCCGACAGCCAGCCAGCTGAGCTATTCAAGTACGGCGGCGAGGAGTTGATAAGGTGCATGCATCAACTCTGGGTCAGAATATGGTCAGATGAACGCATGCCCGACGACTAGAATTTATGTGTGATCTGCCCAATACACAAGAAAGGTGACCCCGCCATTTGCGCCAACTACCGGGGGATCAGTCTTCTAAGCATAGGTTACAAGGTCTTATCGAACGTATTGTGTGAGCCCACCGTCAATGAACTGATTGGGCCTTATCAGTGTGGCTTTAGAGGCTTTAGACCTGGCAAATCCACCATAGACCAGGTATTCACAATACGCCAAATCTTGGAAAAGACCCGCGAGAAAAGGATCGACACTCACCACCTATTTGTCGACTTTAAAGCCGCTTTTGANCACCGTCAATGAACTGATTGGGCCTTATCAGTGTGGCTTTAGACCTGGCAAATCCACCATAGACCAGGTATTCACAATACACCAAATCTTAGAAAAGACCCGCGAGAAAAGGATCTACACCTATTGTCGACTTTAAATCCGCTTTTGACAGCACTAAAAGGAGTTGCCTATACGCCGCTATGTCTGAATTTGGCATCCCCTCAAAACTCATACGGCTGTGTAAAATGGCGCTGAGCAATACCACCAGCTCCATCAGAATTGGGAAAGACCTCTCCGAGCCGTTCGCCACTTAACGGGGTTTCAGACAGGGCGACTCCCTTTCATGTGACTTCTTTAATCTGATGTTGGAGAAGATAATAAGAGCTGGATAACTGAACCGCTCAGGAACAATTTACTACAAGAGCGTGCCATTGTTGGCTTATGCCGATGACATTGATATCATCGGTATCAAAAACCGCGAAGTCTATTCTGCGTTTTCCAAGTTGGATAAGGAAGCAAAGCGAATGGATGTGGTGGTAAACGAGGACAAGACTAAGTATCTCCTGTCATCAAAAAACAGTCAGCACATTCACGCCTTGGCACCCACGTCACTGTTGACAGTTACAATTTCGAGAAAGTAGGGAATTTCGTTTACTTGGAAACCAGCATTAACACCGATAATAATGTCAGCATGGAAATCCAACGCAGAATCACTCTTGCTAACAAGTGCTACTTTGGACTGAGTAAGCAATTCAGGAGTAAAGTCCTCTCTCGACGTAAGAAAACCACGCTCTATAAGTCACTCATCATATTCATATATCATATATCATATGGCGCAGAAGCATGGACAATGACAACATCCGATGAGGCGGCGCTTGGAGTGTTTGGGAAATAGATTTTGCGGAAGATTTACGGGACTTTACGCGTTGGCGACGGCGCACAGTATATTATTTCCATATTCTAGAAAAGATTAATTACATTATTTTATGTCGTCAAATTTCAAAACAACGTCAAGAATGTTTTTAGAAATGCCTGATAAAGACGAAACATTAACAACTAAATAATTTAAATCAAAGTGTATGGCGGGACGGGGTTTGATTTGGAAAATTACTAAGCGCAATAATATTTAATCTTGTATATTTGAAACTTAATCTCAATGTTTAATTTGTCGGTGTTATGTGATTTATGCAACAATTGCTAAAATATCATTTTGGTCTTATTTTTTTAGGTATGGTCTTTTTAATGAATATACATTTTTGAGAATTTAGTAAACTAGGACTGAGTATTTCATGTTTAAGTAAATTGATGTTGACTTAGACTTATTTTTAGCAAATTATTATTTTTATTAGACCCGAAAACTCGTTATCCGCCACTATTCGATAAAGTTTGTATTTCAGTTTATTTGCACTCCTCTTAGACTTTAAACAACACAATTTTAGCTGCTGGAAAGTGCAGGTTTTGATGAAATTTTCTTTTTTCTGGCTGACTGGGAATTTCACTTTCTTCGAGTAATTCATTTGCATTTTATCTCGACCGAGACAAATTCTTGTATTTTTGCTTTGAATAGAGAAAGCCTGATTCATTACATTTCCAATGGTATTCCATTTTTGTAAATAGAGCAAGAAATATTGAACTTATAACGGAATTTTGTTGACCCAACTTGACTTTTTTATCGATATTTTCCACGCCCATAATTAAAAAAAATATATTTATTTTTAAGTCCATTTCTGTCAGTTTATAATTCCTTGTTATAGGGAAATTCTAAATATAAATTTTGGGCATTTTAGCCTTTGTAGTTAGTTGAATATTTCAGTTTTTGCATTTTTAAAAATTGCAGTTATATAATAGGGTGGCGTGACAGTAACTATAAATTACCAATTTTTTGTAAAAAGCTTCGCCTATCTTATAACGTGCCTTGAGCAAAATTTCATTAATCTATCTTCAATAGTTTTCGAATTACAGAATTAAAGGCAGCTAGATGGGTCAAATCTTACACTGTGCGGCGAGTACCGCAGACTATGGAACGATGAGCTGTATGAGCTTTACAACGACATGGACATAGTGCAGCGAATTAAAATACAGCGGCTCCGCTGGCTTGGCCATGTCGTTCGAATGGACATCGACGCTCTAGCTCTGAAAGTACATATTAAACTCGGAGCTCGCTGGTGGTAGCAGAGGAAGAGGGAAGCCCCCAGCGCGATGGAAAGATCAGGTGGAGAAGGACTTGGCTTCACTTGGCATTTCCAGCTGGCGTCAGTTGGCACAGAGGAGAAACGACTGGCGTGCTTTGCTGAACTCGGCCAAAATCGCTTAGGCGGTTACAGCGCCAAAAAAGAAGAAGAAGAAGAGTAGGCTCCTTCAATAGGGATTTCCAGTAGAAATGATCAACGTCTAGCTATAAAGAGAATCGATGCTCAAATAATAAATATATAGGTCTGACCTTTAATTATATAAGAATTACGTAACTATCTGTTATTCAAATGCTTATAAAAAACGGGGTGCTTTAAAAAAATAACAATATTCTGATCCGATTTAGCTGGCAGCCACGACTTTGAAAACAGAATTTTGTTCAAAAATAATAATATATTTTCCATATCCACCTATTTAGCTCGCTATAAGCACACATTTTTTAAAGCAGTCGCAGAAGAAGGTATTTAAAATGAATTACAAAAATTAAAATCGAAAAGAGCTGATAAAGTTACAGGTTCTCCAAATTCTGAAACAACATGACATATGTATCTGGTTTGGCTTGTAAGCGCTGTTTAAACAACGATCTCGCCATTATGCTAGACTCTTATTTTTTTTGGAAAATACTTGACGTCCGCATTCGCATCCGCGGATGTTAGCTGTTAGATACTCGCATCCGCATTCTCATCCGCCGATGTCTGAAATTCCACATCCGCAACATCCCTAACCCATACATATCGAATTTTTCATACGGTATATCTCTGAGAGTATTTGTGGTAGTGTCCTGGAATGTGGTATAGATATTTTGGGGCTACTGGAAAAGGGGGCGTGGCGCTTTCCAAACGTATTGAAACTTTTACCTATCTGTAAATATATACACCCAGAATACAGTGTTTTTTGTTCTTTTTCATGATCAAGTTTTTTGTTAATTTTTTATAGAAATATAGTTCATTTTCCTCCGCTAGGACAGGCACCTTGCCGTTGGTGCGGGGGCTTAGTCGAATCACGACCAGACCTTATCATCGGGTGTAATCGTGTCTCTACCTCCGGGTACTGTGCGAATGCACTCCATTTCCTATGGTTCGGTCTGCTTGTGAGCGGTGACCAAGAACTGCCGACCCCCTAATCCAGGGTGTTAAGCGACACCGTGCCCATTGGAAGGTTTGCAGCCAGGGGGTTTACCAGACCGGCTGTATTTTAACGGCGCCTTCCTGACACCGGGCCGCCTCAGGGAGTAACGGTGGCCTTGATGCGGCATGGGGCGCTGCCGTAGTGGACCGTTTGAACTCCCCTTTTATGACCTAGACCACTGCGCCTGCTTCGTCGGGTAGGTGGTCGTACGAACAAGATGAACACAAACAAACAACAACAAAATCAAAAACAAAAACAAAACCAAAAAGCTAGGTCTACGGACAAAACTTCGAGTGGTGGAGGGGATTCGAAACCGATCCCTCTCTTCCGCTCCTCTTCAAACGAGGCGGAATCGACTCGTGGGCAGGGTGGGGCAGCTGCTGCTGCAGGGTGCAGCAAGGGGTCAGAGCCGACTCCTTCGTCTGCCCTTGTCTGTGGTGGTGCCGGTGGGAACCCACCGCACCTAGACTCGGGGTTAAGGACGCGGGCGAATTCGCTTGCATGCAGGACTAAGGCAGGGCCGCAGATGAAATCGTCTGCGACTCTGGACGTAAGGGAAATGGACTGTGTGGCCGGTACCAGCCAAGGACTTGCGGCTAAATCTGGGGGAAATCCCCCCGTCAGGCCTAAACGGCACGCTGGTACCGCCAGGAAAGCACGCGATGACCGTCGCAGGGTGCTGCGCAGCTATCTGAGCAGCACGCACGATCGCTCGAGTGGGTCAGGGGAGTGCTAAGCGACGGCCAAGGGGTGCTAAGCGACGGCCAGGAGGGCTGTGGTGAGGGTGTTCCTGGGGATGCGAGTGCATCCCGTATTGACCCTGTCGGCCTTATCAGGAGTTTTATGAGGGTGGTCAGGGAAAACCCGGGGCCACCGCCGCTGTGCGAGAGTGCTGGTTGGCACCAGGGTATGTTCAAGAAGGTGGTGTGCGCCGACGAGCAGTCGGCCTCGCTCTACAGTAGCGAGCTGGTGGACAAGGGGGACCTTCCCTCGCTTCCGCGTGCTCGGGTCTGGCTTCCCTCGGCACCTTCCTCGCTGAGGGAGGTGGAAGATATCTTCCGACACTGCAACCCGGACCTTCCAGCGCACAACTGAAAGGCAATCCGGCTTGAGAGTTCCGACGGTGACTCTCGGCAAGCGCTGATGTTGCTGAATACGGAATCTCTCAAGCCTCTCGCCGATAAACAGGGAGTCATTTACTATTGCTTCGAGAAGGTGGTCATGAAGGTCCATCAGACTGACTCCAGGGAAGATGACGAGCCTGTTGCGGTTGCGCTGGCGGTCGGAAACACGAATGCGGAGGATGCCCCCGTAGGTATGGAGGTCGAATCCATCATGTCGGACAGTGACAGCATTTCTGGCCCTCCCTCAACTGCGGGATCGGTCATCTCTGTTGGCCCGCTGTTCGACAGGGGCGAGGAGGAAATGGTCCTCACGTTCGATGGGGATGGCGCCTGCGGAGGGGTGCTGGAGAGGATTTCGGAGGATGAATATTCTTCAGATCAATTTGCAGCACTCGAAGGCGGCGTCAGCCAACCTCTAAATCCGCCTAGAACAAGGTGGAGTTGGTGTAGTCCTGTTCCAGGAGCCGTGGCTGAGAAGTTGCAATAAGGTTTCTGATATCGGGACGAGGGACTACAGACTGGTGGTGCAGCGGGACGCAGGTAGACCTCCATCCTGCATGCTCATCAGGAAGGAACTTAATGCTTTTATTCTGCCTCTTTTCAGCGATGGTGACATTGTGACGGTGAGCCTGGAGGGTGCAACTGGAGGACTCTGGTTGATCTCCGCTTTTATGCCGCACGGAGACGGGGTGGAGCCACCTCCGCGCTTAATAAGGAATGCGGTGGCAGAAGCTAGACGCAGGAGGGTCCGCGTTGTTATTGGGTCTGACGCGAATTCCAACCATACGATTTGGGGCAGCTCAGACATCAACACTAGAGATGATTCACTCTTTAACTTTATTCTAAATGAAAATTTATGTATATGTTATAGGCGGAGTGACCCCACTTTTGTAACGGCAAGTAGAGAAGAGGTTTTAGATATCAGGCTGGCCTCTTCTGATATAATGTCCCGTATATCTGGCTGGAGAGTCCTTAGTGACCACTTCTTCTCCAATCATCGGTACATACAATTTGCTTTGGACGAAGCGCATCCTAAGCACGAAACTTACAGGAATCTGAGGAGAACCAACTGGGACTCATACTGCAGGAGTCTGACGGGACCTGGACTGAAAGCGAAATTGACGAATTAATTGGTGTGTTCACCACCTCATGTAAATGGCCCATTGATATGTCATGTCCCCTGAGTTACCACAAAGGTAAGAGCAAACCGCTCTGGTGGTCGGAGGAGTTCTCCGATCTTAGGACCTCGAGCAGAGGCCTTTTCAATAGGGCCAGGAAGAGTAAATTAGCCTCCGACTGGGCCCTGTATAAGATTGGGCTTGGGATATGTAAGTCCGAGATTAGGAAAGCGAAGAGGGCGTCGTGGAGACTGTTGTGCGAAAGCGTGGAGGGCAGTCAGGAGTGTTCAAGGTTTAGGCGAGTTCTCTCTGAGAATCCCGCTCCCCTGGGATACATCAGGGATGAGGATGGCGGATGGGTCATGAGCAACGAGAAATCTCTTCGGATGCTCCTTGATGCTCATTTCCCCTGAAACCCAGATCCGGGAGGGATGCGGTTGGGGACGTCGATCCCCGGGACGAATGTCTCGGAAATCCTAACCGTGGATCGCCTTCTGTGTGCCATTAGCTTGTTCAAGCCCTTTAAGGCCCCGGGCCCCGATGGCATAATACCGGCCCAACTGCAGAAGTGTCGTGCCGCTGGTTGATGCCCATTTTCGAGGGCTGTTTGGCTAAGGGTCATGTTCCGGTGCATTGGAGGATGATCAGAGTGGTATTCATTTCCAAGGCAGGTAAGGCCTCTCATGTATCACCCAGGGATTTCAGGCCGATAAGTCACTCCTCGTTTCTTTTGAAGACGCTGGAGAGGCTGATCGATCTGCATTTAAGGAGCAGGATCCTCAGGGAGCGCCTTTCCTTGGACCAGCATGCTTATTGCAAGGGCAAGTCTGTCGAAACGGCCTTACACACGGTCGTTGAAAATATTGAGCAATCCTTCTCGCAGAAGGAGTTTGCGGTCGGTCCCTTCCTTGATATCGAGGGGGCTTTTAACAATGTTTTGCCTGAGGCTGTAGTTAACTCCCTAAATAAGCTAGGGGTCGGAGCCGACCTTGTCAGGTTTGTTTACCGCTTGCCTTGCAATAGAACTGTCGCGGCAGAGTGGGGCAGCGCTTCTATCCGGAGGAGTGTGAGTAGAGGTACCCCACAAGGGGGAGTTCTCTCGCCGTTGCTTTGGGTCGTGGTAATCAATGACCTGCTGGTGTCTCTGGAAAGAAGTGGCTGTCGGGTAGTTGCCTATGCCGATGATGTAGTATTGATAACAAAAGGAAAGTTTCCGGAAAGACTGTTTGAGCTTATGCAGGGTTACTTGAGCTTGGTTGAGAACTGGGCGTTTAGTTGCCGGCTGGGTGTAAATCCCAGCAAAATGGAGCTTGTTCTCTTTACTAGAAGGTATAAGATATCGAATTGCCGTCTTCCCTCAATGGGTGGTAGTCCTCTAAGGCTCTCTGACAGGGTGAATTACTTGGGCTTGATCCTTGACAGTAAGCTTTCCTGGAAGCCTAACGTGGAGGAAAGAGTCAATAAGGCTACAGTAGCACTGTATTGTTGCAGATGGGCCATTGGGAAGCGCTGGGGACTTTCGCCGAAGGTAGTGCATTGGCTTTATGAAACTATTATCAAGCCAATCTTATTATATGGGGTATTCGTCTGGTGGAACGCACTCGACAAGGCCTACATCGTCAAGCAGCTGGAGAAGGAGCAAAGAGCTGCCTTAATTGGAACCAGTGGGGCACTTCGAACCACACCTACTCTTGCGCTTAATGCCATGTTAAATGCTGTGCCTATAGATATAGCTGGCAGGGTTGCCGCTGCGCGTGCCGCAGTAAGGCTAAGAGNACAAGGGGGAGTTCTCTCGCCGTTGCTTTGGGTCGTGGTAATCAATGACCTGCTGGTGTCTCTGGAAAGAAGTGGCTGTCGGGTAGTTGCCTATGCCGATGATGTAGTATTGATAACAAAAGGAAAGTTTCCGGAAAGACTGTTTGAGCTTATGCAGGGTTACTTGAGCTTGGTTGAGAACTGGGCGTTTAGTTGCCGGCTGGGTGTAAATCCCAGCAAAATGGAGCTTGTTCTCTTTACTAGAAGGTATAAGATATCGAATTGCCGTCTTCCCTCAATGGGTGGTAGTCCTCTAAGGCTCTCTGACAGGGTGAATTACTTGGGCTTGATCCTTGACAGTAAGCTTTCCTGGAAGCCTAACGTGGAGGAAAGAGTCAATAAGGCTACAGTAGCACTGTATTGTTGCAGATGGGCCATTGGGAAGCGCTGGGGACTTTCGCCGAAGGTAGTGCATTGGCTTTATGAAACTATTATCAAGCCAATCTTATTATATGGGGTATTCGTCTGGTGGAACGCACTCGACAAGGCCTACATCGTCAAGCAGCTGGAGAAGGAGCAAAGAGCTGCCTTAATTGGAACCAGTGGGGCACTTCGAACCACACCTACTCTTGCGCTTAATGCCATGTTAAATGCTGTGCCTATAGATATAGCTGGCAGGGTTGCCGCTGCGCGTGCCGCAGTAAGGCTAAGAGGGGTGGGCTTGAAGTTCACCTCAAGCTATGGGCACTCCAGAATTCTAATAGACTTCGGGTTCCTACCGACTCGGACAGACCGCTGCACGCCGGTTCTGGGTCCGAATGGATCTTTTACCACCCACATCCCGCCGAGGGGAGACTGGGAGGGGTGCAGTATCTGGAATCGAGGACCTGTAAACTTATTTACAGATGGATCGAAGCTGGATAGGAAGCTTGGCGGAGGTGTCTTCTGCGAAGAGCTCTCCATCAACCTGAAATTTAGGTTACCTGATCACTGTAGTGAGGTGGCCGCGATAAAAGAGGCTTCGGATTGGTTGCTCTCTAGTGTAACAACTGTCAAGGAGGTAAATATTTATTTTGACAGCCAAGCAGCCATCAGGGCTCTTGGCTCCCTGACGGTGCGTTCGAAAACGGTGAGGGAGTGTTTGACCGCGTCTGATTAGTTTGCTATTAAGTTTATTTGGGTTCCAGGTCACAGCGAAATCGCTGGCAACTGCATGGCTGATGAGCTTGCAAGACAGGGAACCCTCGAGAAATTACTTTCGGATAGGAAGGGTCTGTGGCTCCCCTGACCTCGTGCTTTCGATGTGCTCTCGGGAGTGGACATCAGTCCCATAGATTCCTCCTTCTTTCCCCTACCCTCCCCGCATCCCGTTTATTTAAGTTACCTTCGATTTTTGATAATTTTTTTCGATGAAGATCTTGCGCATTTTCTCCGTATAACGAATGCGTGATAGTTTTTTTTTTATGGGAAAAAATGTCGTGGCTTAACTCCTCCTAAACGACCGAAACGATTTTAATGAAAGTTTTTAGTGGCGCTTGCGCTGAGTTATTGCTAAAAATCGTCGATTTTGAGGCACCAGGGATCAAAGCCAAATTACTCCCGTTAAATCAACCACCAGAACCATTGCGGTCCTTGCTTTACGGTGACTAAACAAAATGTGGACCAATAATACTCACCAGTTTCGAAATTGCCACCAACTATACTATACAGATTCAAGGACGATTCACTATCGAGCCGTAAGGACTTCTCATTGCATAGCGCTACAAAACACTTCCATGCACGTTTTTCTACAGAGCTTAGCTTGTTCAAAAAGCTCACATCGCTCATACTTTGAGGTCCTATGAAAATACCATAAAAAAGATATAACCGATAAAAAGTACTATATGAGAGAATAAAAAATTAATACTTCCTTTTATTTTGGCTTAACTTTATTTTGAGAACACCACTTTAAGATGCCACATCTTTGAAAATTTAAACTCAGTTATTTTGTTAAAGTAAATGAAATACGGCAAGGTGGGTACCAAACTTTAGATTTTTAAGAAGGCTTACCTAACCCGCTTAAGTAGCCAACATTTTTGTGGCAGCGCAACACAAGAGATATTAATAGCCATCGTCAGTGTAACAACACGCATGTTTCAAGTGGCTAAAAATTACCGTTGATTTTTTAGATTTTTTTGTAGCATTTGCTTCCATATAACGAATAAACACAATTTATTTTTGTGTGAAGAAAACCGCAGCACCTTCGGCAACAAAGTTCTAAAAAATCAATGGGGTCACTTCTAAGAAAAAAGTTTGAAATTTTTATGAATTTTCAGTGTTCTACAAAATTTTATGCTTAGGTTTATATGGTATTTTTAAGGGAGCGAACTGTTTTTTGATTGAAAAATCTTAAAAATTAATAAACATAAGCGGCAAATAGTATCATTTTGAATTTGGTCCAAACTGTATGTATTTATAAATATTTATAATCAATGCCTTTTTAAAGAATTGAATTATAAGCAGTCATCAATTCGCCATCAGTTAGCGAGTGACGAAACGAAGGAACTCAATGAGGTAGAACCAAACTCGCTATCGTCTATCCGTGCTTTGTTGTTGCTTTAACATGCAAAAGTTTTCGTTAAGCGACCGGAACTCAAACATAGCAACCAGCTAAGTGTCGAATCGATGACGGCTATTGTAAAAATGACAAAACAAGTTTTTCTTTATGTGTTTAAATAATGCTACGATTTTGGTTTTAAAATGCGTATACTTCATTAAATGTTCATGCTTTATTCAGGAATTTATTTAAGTAAGTTAACAAGAAGTTGTAACTACATCAATAATTATGTTTGGGTTCTTTTAAGTACCCAACCCGCCTAAGTACCTCAAAAAGCTGAAATTTTTCGTGAGTTCGGAATTGGACTCATTCAACCTGCTGGTGTCCGCGCTTGTATCCACCTGGCTACTTTCCCCGAGGAAGACCGGATCCAATGGGGCCTTTTCCCTCCAGTTCACTAATAAATAATAAAGACAATTTTAAAATTGAGCGCAACGAAAATAATTATAAATCAGTACCAACCCTGCAGGGAAAGCTACTAGTTGTGAACTAGAATTCTACCAGTTTGTGTCTCAGCCCAATCAGTTCACGTTCTATCCTTTTTCAATGTTAGCGACTGGTATTTTTAACATTGCGATGTCCTACGAGATGTCAATTGTCAGGCTATGCATCAGCATCTACTAGTAGAAATACTAGTAGCATCATACCAGTTGATGAAATAGTCTGCCAATTCCTGCCCCGTGAAAAGCATAAGTGTGCCTTTTTGCTTGCGACGCTCCAGCAGTCACAATGGCCGACAGAGCAAAGCACTCGCGTGGTAAGCCTGAGGTCCCAGGTTCAAGTCCTGGCGCAGGCAAACCTTTTTTTATTTTTTATTTTATTTTTTTTTTTTATAGATTTATTTTTTTCTTTAGGCTGTTTATTGTAATTTTTAAATTTAATAAAAAAAATATTTTTGTTTAATTTCTTTGTTTTTATACCACAAGCATATCTTCCCAAATGTTTTTTGCAATGCAATTAGATGTTCAAATTTGTTATTTATTTATAAATTGAATAAATTATTTTTACTTACATTAATTTAACTTTAAAATCCTTAACCACCTCCAGGCGGCCTCGAACCTGCGATTTCAGAACCAGTAGTCTTCACGTGACGCCACAGCCGACATTTGTAAGAAAAGCAATTAATTGCGTTTAATTTTTGGCTTTGGCAATTCAAAGGCAGATGTCGCTGATCGCCTAAGTTCTTCGAAATTGGAGAACTGGTAGGCACATACTAGTTAATGAACTAGTATTTTTTCTTACTGGTTTGGCTTTTCACTGCAGGGAACCTCTGATAAAGATAAATTTGTCGACTTCTCTCAGTCTGCGCGGTATTTAAAATAATCTTTGGTATGTCCGTTCAAGGCTTCGAAATTTATTTTCAATTTTTACTGCCGTTAAATTGTAGCCTTGCTCTCTCATGCTGTCCTCAATTGGTTTCCACATCTTCGTTTTATTTGCATTCCAGATGCTCACGATATTCACGATTTGCAGGTTTTATTTTACAGGGAAGCGTTCCAGGTGCCAAAAAATCTGTAAGTCAAATCACTTGTGAGAGAGTAACTTACACTCTCCCTCAGTCAGAAGTTGCAGGTTTTAGTTCGAAGTTTTTCTTCCTGCCAGTTAATGAAAAGTGTCAAACGATAGGCAGGGTTGCATTTGTAAATAAAAACAGAGCGCAAAGCAAACGTGAAAGCAAAGAACCTTACATGTGTTAAAAAATGGAAGCAGTTACAGGATAAGTGGTTTTTCGCGTTCCATGTGACTTTTACTGTTTCGCTCTCGCTCCTCTCCATCAAGAGAGTAATTTTGTTATTTGACAGTTTACAGGTTTTTACGCGAAGTTTACTTGGAACGCAACTTTTATTGCGGAATGCCGCAGATTTCCCTACTTTGGTACGAATTTCTTCTATCATGCTCAACATTAATTTTGTTGGTGCTTCTAGTCGAGCATGTTTAAAATGGTCGCCTTTTCTTATGAGAATATAGACATTCTCTGAAAATTTTAAATTCAAATTTCATGGAGTTTTTTTGATAACATTACTCACCCGTTGCAGAGGTCGTCAACTGTATGGAGTCATGTCATCAACAGACGTGATTTTATTAGTCAAGCTGTGTTCCATTCTCTGTAATTAAAAGGTAAATCTACATCGAACTTATAGTTTATTAAATTTACGGAAATGTTAAAGTATTTCTTAATTTTTTGCTACTTACCCACTTGGAAGAAGACGACCTCACCAAAGGAGCAGTATGCGATTGCAGCACATCGTCTGCAACTTTTCGCATAAATTCGGGATCTGCAAAATATCAATACATTCACTCCTTCTCCCTTGATTAAGGCCAAATATTTCCGTTTGGATTTTGTGTCAAATTCCTTTTCAGAGTAGTTGAAACAAAAAACATGTTTTTGCCAATGATTTAATTATGTGTAAAGGAAATTTATTGCTAAAAAATACTTTCTTCTTGGTGGTAGTTGTAAATTAAATCCTACTTTGCTTCGGGAAGTACGAAAACAAGTGACAAACGACTCTCATAGTAGAAAGTGATATTTTTTAAAAAGTTATCTTCAATAATGGGTAAGCAAAAGACCCTCAACAACGCTGAACAGGCAAAAATTTAGGTTTACAAGGAAGAAGGATATGTCGGGTATAGCAAACAAAATCGGCAGGAGTAAGACAGTTTTCAACAGTTACCTTCGTGATGTTGATAACTATGGAAAACATTTTAAAGGACGAACTTCTCAAGTCATAACCGCAAATGATAAGCGTCGAATACTCCGCGCGGCGTCTAATTCCGGTAAATCTGTGCCAAAAATTAAAGCGGAAACACAAGTAATGGACAGTGTTTCGACTATACGGCTTATTATTAAACGTGCTGGCTGTTCATCTGCAATGCAAAAAATGTAAAATAAGAACCGCCACTTAACTTAACGCTCCGGCAGAAACGTTTCGAGTTCTGGCGTTTAAAAATGTCTTGGAGTACGGAATAAAAAAAATTTATATTTTCGGATGAAAAAATAACTAAAATAAAATTTGTGGTCCTGACGGTTTCACTAACTATTTCCACGATCTTAGAAAGGTCAGGGGCAGTTAGGGATAAAATGATACCATGGAAGTATCGATGCCTGTACTTGGAAGTAGCGTCGAAAGAAAGTATCGATACCTACTAAGTATCGGGCTAAAAGTATCGATACCTACTTATATTGATAACTGTACCTATATAAGAAATGTTTGCATAAAACGACTCTATCACATATCTATGAATTTTTATCAAAATAACTTATATGACTATCATTTTTGATTTTAGACGAAGGATACTTAACCCTCTAGTAGGCAGAACCGCCTCCAGACGGTCGTTAACTAAACACCTTTTTAGTGCACCTATAATAATTTTTTTCTATATTCGTAAGTCACGATCTTTGGACAAAAATCGTACCCTTACGGCGAAGTAAATTTTAATCCGTTATGTCAATCCGTTTTATTTTAATCCCCAGTTGAATTACAGACTTTGAAAACACGGTTAAAATTAATTATTTCTTGCTATTTAGTAATTTCGTAATTAAAGAAATTTTTTCTTTTGAAAAATTTTTTGATATAAAAAAATTGGGTAGATTTCGTTGTTAAAAGTTTTATAATTATGTCACCATTCGAAATGGAGAAAATTGCTTTCGAACACAGACCGTCTACAGACCGGCTTGCCGACATATAAAACCCCAGTTTTGCATTTTTGACCGTCTGCAGACGGCATTGCCGGTTCGTAGGTCAACAGTGTGTAAGAGAAAGCTGAAAATATGTGTAAGTATATCGGCGAGCCCGTCTCCAGACGGTCTTGGTTTTTCTCCCCTGTAGGAAAAAGTTACTGTCACAGATCGAAATGGACATCAGTTTTGGATTTCTCGTGCTAAAATCACCCATTCCTGAATTTTTCAACTCATAAAAAAATTGGCCTACTAGAGGGTTAATCTTTTTAAGAAAAACTTTAAGTTTTAAAACATGTTTTACTAGGATGGCCTCCAAAAAATAAGAAAAAATTGCAAAGTCCAATAAGTTTTTTTTTAAGTCCACAGAGTTTTGTTAACAGAATTTGCTTCTTTTTTATGTACGTATTTTCTTTGTTATACATATATATTTATTTTGTACAAAGAGGAAGCGATTGAGATCAAAAACAATTATTTTATAATTTATTTCATACAAATTAATTAATTAATTAATAAAAAATGTCTGTTCAACAGCATATTTGTAGAGTAACAATGGTATATTTCTGAAAGAAGTAATCATGTTGATAATTTTTGGAGGACAAAGTTGCATTCATATCCCTAGCTTAGAGTGAAAAGTTGCTAAGTCCATTTGTAGATAATTTACCCACCGTCACGGGTGAGACATTTGTACAGAAAATATATTCCTTCTTGTTTAAATTTAAGTATAAATACAATATTATGAGTTATTACCAGGGAACGGATTTTATAGAAATTGACTTTTTTCTGCTAAAGAGATAGAGTATATTCGATTAAGAATGTTCACGATTTAGCTTTCCCTGATTTTTTGCCTTTTTTAAGATATTTGCCTTATTTTGCCTTTTTTAAGATATTTGCCTTTTCTACCTTTAAAAAAGTGATTATAGCATTTACAATTTTTTTTTTTAAGATTAAAAAATATACACATGCCCATGCGGCTTATAGAAGCGCAGGGACCTCTTGCTAAATTGGTGTTGGAAAAATTCAAAGCCGTTTTCTCAGCTAACGGGTGTGGATAAAATTGTAAAGGGCGAGGAAAACGCCCTTATTCCTAATAATATGAACGGTTTCAACGTTCCATATTTAAGTTGGGCTCCACTTGTATCAACTTACGTCGAACGCACATTTAGTACATTCAAGGCTTTTATTCGCGAAAATCGAATGAAAATGCTGCCAGAAAACTTCAAAATGCATCTTGTGGTTCAATGTTACTACAACTATACAGATAAAAGTTTTATGAGTTAGAAATTCGAAAGGATAAAATAGTCAAAGATTCAAAGTACAAATTTTTCATATAATGAAACTAGTTCATAGTTTTTCTCTTTTTACTTGTAATATAAACATTTCTAAAATAAATGTATTTTTTGATGGTTCTTCGTATTTTCTGTCTTTTTAGTGCCTTATTTTGCTTTTTTTGCAATACCTAGTGCCTTTTCCTGCCTTTTTCGCTATTTTGTTTTGCCTTTTTTTGCGTTTTTTGCAGTACCTAGTGCCATTTCCTGCCTTTTTCGCTATTTTATTTTGCCCTTTCCAGCCTATTTCGTTATTTTATTTTGCCTTTTTTATAGGTTTTTAGGTCCTAAAAATCCGTTCCCTGGTTATTACAAAATACAAACAAATTCCAGCTTACTTGTATATGGAAAAAATTTGAGCTATTTATTCTATCACGGGTAGGACAAAAAAAGAAAGAAAGAGGAAATCCGATGAGACCAATTATCAACCACAAATCTGCACCAGGATACAAACTATCGAAATATCTCAAATCGTTGCTGAAAGAAAAACTGGAACTGCCCAATAAATACACAATCACATATACAGTGGAGTTAATTGAAAGGATGAAATCGCTAGAAATACCCAAAGATGCGAAATTTGTATCATTTGATGTTAAGGATCTTTACCCATCGCTACCAACGGCAGAAACAGTTACCATCTTGACTAAAACTTTGATAGAAAAAACAAACAAGAACGTAGCAACGGAAATCGTGAACACATTGAGGGTAACACTAGACCAAAACTACTTCAAGTTTAATAACAAAATATATNCTCCCCACATACTACGAAATAGTGCAAACGAGGAAGACCCACTAGACAAGCAAGGTGTATATAAGTTGACTTGCGAATGTCAACATAGTTACATAGGACAAACAGGGCGCAAGATAAAAACAAGATATNCGAGGAAGACCCACTAGACAAGCAAGGTGTATATAAGTTGACTTGCGAATGTCAACATAGTTACATAGGACAAACAGGGCGCAAGATAACAACAAGATATCGTGAACATATAATGGACTACAACAAAAAAATGCTAAACCTTTCTACTACCCGGAATCGAACTTCGCAAACCATATGGCAGAAAACCATTGTACGCCAATGAAAATAGGAAAGACAGCAAAATTTCTCCTGTACAGCACAAATGACAATGCCTAAACATATTAGAGAATATGAAGATATACAAACAAAAGACGTTCGTCGGAAAAATAATAAATGAGCAAATAAACACCGCATCTGATATATTATTCGAACCACTCAGGCTACTATACGCAAAACAAAACAGAAACCCTGCAACTACCATAACCAATGAAATGCAGGTCCAAACTACAGAAACAAAGAGAAAGAAAATAACTGATTTTTACCTACCTGCGAATCCATGCAACAATTAATCAAAAAAGAGGTGAACAGCTAATTTTTACCTGAGGATGTACACACAGAACTGAAACTACTAGTTGAACGAAAGAATATAATCCGCTGAGACGTACCTAACTATGAACCAACGTCGATTTAACACGGTTATAAATAGTGACGGACAAACAGAATCTATTCAGAACGAAAAATTACACTGAAGATGTCACAACGCCGAAAACGGTTTGTCTCCAAACCAAATTTGACAAGGGATGACGGAAAATCGTTCCACATTACATCACAAAAAAAGAACTTGATTTTTGGAGCAGATATATTTTACGATAACTCTGCGAATTTATTTCACTTTTCTACGTGAACTTGATGTCTTATAATAAAACAAACAACCACAAATACAAACAAGGCAAAAACTACAACAAAAATTATGACTTTATTATAAAAAAAATCCAAAATTCCTCTGCCACGGGCGGGACCCGTACGAATTTTAATATGAAAAGGTGTTCTTAGTGTGGTCCATATTAAAGATTAGTTATTAAAAATTATAAGAAGCCAAGTAGGGGTTCAATTCGCTCACGTTTTATCTTAGGATAGTGCCTTTTATACAGAAGAAAATGCCTAGCACCGTCAGGAAAATAACTTAATAAAAATCAACGCCAAGCGTCTTGAAATTTTAGTTTTTACCTACTTAAATTTAATGGGCTGTAAAACTGCATACTTAGAATTTTTCTAAAAATTCTGAGCAAAAAGTTTAAAGATTTTGGGGTTAATTGTTAAAGTTTGTTGAATTTTTATAATTTTCTTTTTTTTTATTATAATTTGCTTCACTGTTGAATTATTCTTATCTAACTGTGGAAACGAAAATGCAATTGTGGTAAACATTTGCAATGAAGTTCTAACATTATGTAACAAACCCGAAATACAACTTCAGCTTCTGTAATTAAATATAACAACTTTTAGCTTTTTTTTTGTCACGGGTGGGACAAGAGCAATACTGCTTAATAATAACTCATAATATAGATAAAGCACTCACACATTTTAATATCTATATAACACAATTTTATAAAACACAGATAAGTTCTAACTATATATTTTTCTTACCAAACACTTGAATTATGTATCGCAAATTAGTTTACAGTACTTTCAACACAACCTATTTTAAACCCACTCAAAAAATTTACTTAGAACTTTATTTCGAAACGTAAAATAAGGAAATATAAATGTAAATAAATAAATAATAATAAGTATATTAAATAATAAATAAGTAAATAAGGAAATGAGTTTTGAGCTTTGATTTGATATTTTTTGGTTGATTAAAGATTTTTACAAATGTCTTATCTACATGTTTGTTAGTTTTATAAAGATAATAATTTTTGCACTGAGGTTCAGTTTCCCATGGAACCTCCTAGGGGCTAAAAAAACTTTTCAAAGCATTTCCTTCGAGAATTTTGCAGAAGGTTCCGTTGCAAATTAAAGGACTTAGAATTTTTTGTAAGCTTATCGATTTTTCTGTGCCTCCTTTAGACTTAGTAAATTTACTTTTAATTGAATATAAACGGACAGAAATAAAACAAGCACGTTAGTTAATCCTTTTGGAGATGTTGCGTTTTAATTTACTTCGCTTCCTATATCCAATTATGAGTATTTAAAAAAAGTGGACTTAGCAACTGTTCACTTCAAGCTAGCTTTATGTTAATGAGATGATAATAGGTCTTGGCAAAAAAAAAACGCCAAAAATTTTTAGCTATTAACAATTATAATTAAATTAAAAAATAAAAGTCCAGGAATAAAATTGTCACTGAGTTTCGATACAAGTATTTTCGTAAGAAACCTACTCAGTACTCGGTCCTAAAGTATCGATACCAAACTAACTTGGTAACGAACGAAAAGTATCGAGTATGTGCTTGTAATTCCTAGTGTCGTTTTGTCCCTAGGGGTAGTTTTTGTCCAGGCATCATTGCGGAGAAGGAGGAGTCATGGATCTAGTTCTTGAAACAGCTAAGATGACGCCACTTTCCTATAAATCGATTCTGGAAGGTGGTTTCCGCAGTATCGTCATTTATTTGGACCAATTGCATGGATTTATCAACATGACAATGCACCAATTCGTGCAGCAGGATCCGCGAACAAAATATCGAACTTTTAGACTGGCCACCTTATTGTCCAGATATCAACATTGTAGAAAATGTTTGGAGATGGCTCTCCAGGAAAGTTTATGAGAATGGAGAACAATTTGAAGATAAAAATTCATTATTCCATGCGATTAAAGCAGGTGGGTCCACAATTTCTTTAAACTACCTTAAGTCATTTTATGACCCTATTTCTTATTGTGGAGTTGAACTCTTTGTCTGAATTTCAAAGAAAGCAAGATTCAGTTTTATAGCTCATAAAATTTTAGTATAATAAAGTGCAAGTTTCAATTGCCTTGATTTTTAACCTTTTTTCGTTTGCTGACTTGCACTTTGCTACACTAAAATTTTATGAGCTACTAGCTTATACCCGCGGGTTTCACCACGCGCTTTTATACAAATATGAAAAATAATTTAATGATGTTAGATTTTATTTCTGTGCCCATTTCGTTATAGCTCGTTATTTTTTAAGCGAGTTAAGGTATTTAGGCCGTTTAAAACTATGAAATTATAAAATCTCGTCTGCGCGCTANCATTAACTGGGAACTTTTACAAACCTAGTTTGTAAAACGTTTGTCGGTATATATCTTAATGAAAATGCACACCAAATTGCTTCCCTGCAAAAATCGTTGGACCATGTAGTCTATTTGTGGTATATTGGAGTACTTACAAAAGTGCACCTCTGCATTGTGGCTNGGTCCTCTGTAATAAACACCTCCAGAGATATGATTGAAAAATCAATTTGCATGGGAGTTGCCACACCACCTTTTCCAATAATTCTCATTTTTCTCCATGAGTATGGTATTAGTTTCACATACATACATACATATGTATTTCCATACCAAGCTTGAGTGCTTTACCCCAAACATTTGAAGAGATATGCAATATGAAACTTTCAGTCAGTATGGGAGGTGCTACGCCTCTTTTCCAAAAACGTCCATTTTTCTCCGTGAATATGAACATGATTTCACACAGTGTTGGCAAACTGTTAATCTGATTAACGATTAAAAATTAACGATTAAAATGTTAATCGCGTTTGACGATTAAAATTAATTAGTCGTAATCAACTGTACGATTAATGATAACATTTTTTTAATCGTTAATCGCTGGCTGCGATTACGTTTAATTAATTTAAAACATTAATCGTTAATCCAATTAAAAATAAAATCTGATTAATTTGTCTAGTTTGTCCGAGTTTGAAACCAAACACCAGTTATAGTAATTATTTTGTGTTTTACGCTTATAAAAAGCACATAATATAAAAAAATTATAATTATTGTTATTAGTAATACATAAACTGGGAACTTTTACAAACCTAGTTTGTAAAACGTTTGTTGGTATATATCTTAATGAAAATGCACACCAAATTGCTTAGATTGATGAGGAAACCCGACTTAGCCATACCGGATTAACTTGCTTTGTGTGCACAGGGAAATTCCAGCATAACTTAATTAATCACCAAACCTACTTGATCAAATTAAGAGTTAATGATTAAAAATTAATTTTTTAATCGCGGTTACGATTAACTGTTTAGTCAGATTAAAATTAATCATGATTAACTGTAATCAGATTGAGTTTAATCGAATTAACTAACTGATTAAAACATCAGTCGATTAATGCCAACATTGATTTCACATACATATCACTATACCAAGTTTCCGTTCTCCCCCACAAATACTTCCAGAGATATATATGTAATATGAAAATTCCAATTTGTATGGGAGGGGCCTTGATTTACCGGACTTACTTTCAGTCTAAGACCATCCTTCCGAAATCCGTAGTAAGTGTACTAAATTTCGTTCTGATCGGAACACCGGTTAAGGAAGTAGCCTATTTTTTCAAACCAGGTCATACACCATCTTTGAGCAAAATTTCATTTTCAAAGAGGTGGCAATTCTTAAAAAAGTAGCCCATTTTCCAGTCTAGGTCATAAGCTATCTGTGTGCAAACTTTCATGCAAATCAGTTCAGTCATTTACGCGTATTAGTTTAATTAAACTTTCCTAATACGTGATAACTCTTAAAATAGTAGCCTATTTTCCAACATAGGTCATGTGCGAAATGTCATGTAAATCTGTTCAGTCGTTTCCGCGTATTAATTTAATTAAAACTTTTTTAACAACTTTTTGGCAACTCTTCCAAAAAATTCGCCTATTTTCCACTGTAGGTCATAAGCTATCTGCTTGAAAAATTTCATGCAAATCCGTTCACACTTTTCCGCGTATTAAATTAATTAAACTTTTCTAGCAGGTGGTGACTCTTAGAAAAAGTAGCCTATTTTTCAACCTAGCTCATAAGCTATCTGTGTGAAAACCTCCACGCAAATCAGTTCATTCATTTCCGCGTATTAATTAAATTAAACATTTCTAACAGGTGGCAACTCTTAAAAAAAGTAGCCTACTTTCTAACGTAGGTCATAAGCTATCTGTGTGCAAAGTTTCATGCAAATCTGTTTAGTCGTTTCCGCGTATTAATTTAATTAAACTTTTCAACAGGTGGCAACTCTTCCAAAAAATTAGCCTGTTTCTCACTGTAGGTCATAAGCTATCTGCTTGCGAAATTTCATGCAAATCCATTTAGTCGTTTCCGCGTATTAATATAATGAAACTTTTTTAACGGGTGGCAACTCTTAAAAAATAGCCTATTAACCAATCTGGCCCATAAGCTATCTGTGTACTAAATTTCATGCAAATCCGTTCAGTCGTTTCCGCGTGATGATTTCCCAAACATCCAAACATACAAACTTTCACATTTATAATATTAGTAAGATAAAACTGCATACGTAAAAATGTTCTAAACACTCATATTAAAAAGTTAAAAATATTTATAAAAATGTGTTGTGTTTTTTTAATTTGAATAAAGTTTGAAACATTGTTACATGGTTTTGGTTAAAGCATGAACAACATTTTTATGTAAGATAATAAAATATGTTAACTTGAAAAACGTAATGAATAACATAGTAATACAAAAGTAGAAAAAAATGGAGGGGTTCTCATATAGAAATTGTGTTTTGTGTATAGCCCATAGACCCAATAATGATAGAATATAAGATTGCGCCCATAAGAGATGATTTTTGAGCCTAATTTTTGCGTGACGTCATCTTGGTGCAATTGCCAGAGAGAAATGCCAAAACGCATAGAAAAATATGTAAACAATGCGGAAAAATGTGTTAATATTGATATTAAATGGATCAATTTCGCAGGAATCAATAAATACACAAAGATTAATTAATTAGGAACACGTAGCAATAAATTTGAACATGTAGCCCTTTAGGTAAAAACTATTTTTACGGATGTTGACAAAAATGCATATATTAACAATGTGCAGCAAAGTGAATTTGGACTCGCCACAAAGCATATATTATATCCGAGAGAATGTGTGAGTGTGGCTTCTTCGCAAACAAATATTTTATGTAAGTAAAACATAATTTAAGCTGAACTTTTAAATGTATTATAAGTTGGGCACGGTTTTATTACCCTGCAGGAAATGTATCTAACTTATAAGCTAACTTTAAGTTGATTAGGAAGGAGCTGAAAGTCACTATTATCTGTATATTTTTTTTGACGAAAACTAACTATATTTCTATGGCGATGGCCGCGAAATAGTCAAGGGTGGTTACCTCTGCATTTGATGTAATTAACTTTCAACTAACTACTTTTGGACATAAAATATCAATAGGAAAAACAAAATATTTTTGTTATTTTTTATTATTTCTTTATTTACTTCCTTTATATATTTTATTACATTTCATATTTGTTTACATATTCTGCTGTGGGTGGTCCCATATTCGAAATCCGTCAGACATAACTTCAAAATGATAATTTAGGTTTGTGCTAAGAAGTTATTGTAATTATCGATTTTGAGTCAATTAGCTTCAGTAGTTACTGATTTATCGCAGTTTACGAGTTTCTGTAAATTACCGTTATATGGGAGGTGGGGCGTGGTTATTGACCGATTTCACAGATTTGCAACAGCTAGGCCCTGGGCAAGGCTCGTACCGAGTTTGGAAAGGATAGGTGAACCGGCTACTGATATACAGCATTTCATCATAATACTTTTTCTTACCAAAATTCGACTTCACATACTCATTTTCAACAATTTGGATCCAATATTTACTGAAATATCGAAGTTTTTGCATTTTTCGAAAATACCGTTATATGGGAAGTGGGCGTTATAGTCCGATTTCGCCCATTTTCAATACCAACCTACCGAACCTACCGAATTTCGCTGAGGTTTCTAAATTTTTGCTCGAGTTATCGTGTACACGGACGGACGGACAGACAGACATGGCTTAATCGACTTCTATATTCATTCTGAGCATTTATGTAAACATTTTTCTATATATATCTCGATTCGTTTGGGCTGTTACAAACAACCGTTATGTGAACAAAGTTAATATACCTTTTAATATACAAATGCCAAGTGAAGAGCCAAGAAGTTATTGTAGCACTGTCTGGTCCGGCTGTCTTTCATAAGCCTGATTGCATGCGCCTTCTCCTACCTTGACGCCTTCTACGCCCCCTGCATTACGTATGTATCTACATACATATTTATGTATATGGATGGTAGGTACGTATTGCTCATTTACTAAAAGACTGCCATAACTCAAAAACAAGATTTTTCAGGAGAAGCGATTAAAGTTTTCAATTTGTTCCCAAATTGTAGAAAAAAGAGATCCATATTGTCTACTTACGCGGAATCTACACAAAATTGTAGCATGAAATGTTTACACAATATGAAGGATGATATAACGAATAATGATTTGCTCAAAAACTTAGTTTTTTGAATAATGAAAGTCTTTTGGTAAATGAACGATATTAAGCAATCCTTCGCGTGTGTATGTGCCGCTTGCACTGCTGTCCGCGTGGTGAACAAAGAAGAAAAGACGCTCGTCAACATCGTTGTTCGTAGTCGAGTGCCGCGCATAGATATTGGTCACGAACGGAAGTGCTGATAAGGCGGCCAATGTTTTATTTCATGCTCTCGTGCTTAATGTCCTTTTGTCGTGCTCAATGTCCTTTGCTGCGTTGTCGGACATAGAGCGCAACGGCCAAGCATTTGTTCATCACCGCTTCTCCACTCGTGGTATATGCATATATGTACATGCATATGCAGATGTATGTATAATATTTGAGACACTTGAAATCTGTCATTGTGTTGAATAGTAAGTGTAAGTACCTTGTCGGAATAAGGTAGACAGTCTTAAAAATCAACGAATCGAAAGAGTAGGTGGAAAAATTACTTCGAAAAAATGCAGCAAACTACTTACAGCAGAAAACAGGAAAGTGTGTTTAATACACATAGTTAGCCACTGTGCTTGTGTATTTACCCTTAATGTATCACACCAGCGAGCTCAAATTAGTGATGTGCAAAACACGCGATTTTCTACGTTTCCTCCTCCAGCTAACAAAACTTGTAGTTCGTCTTCTCAGAGAGTCCAATTTTTGTAGATGGAAGTATGCAGTGTTCTGTCAGGTACCCAGTGAAAGTTTTAAACCCTCTCTGCTTAGATTTGTCAATCACTCAGAGATCCCACGAGAGGGGGTTATGAATCGTTTGGATTGCCTTTTGCCCTTTGTCGTGGACCATTGGTTGCAATTTGCAAGTCCTCCGATCTCCTTAGGAGCGCTGCCGTGTATACTTTGGACGGACCACAGAGAGGCTGATGGCCGATCAGGCTCCCTTGGGCAACGCATTTCGGTAGAGGGCCAGCCTTTTTGCTGCCATCGAAACCTCCATGGCCCGGAACCCACCACAACGTAACTTAATTTTAGCAGTATCATTTTCTAACAGGGCGATCGCTGTGGTGCAGTGGTTAGCAGTGCGCGCTGTCACTCCGCAGGGTCTGGGTTCAAGCCCTAGTCAAAGCAAAATCGCAGAAAAAATATAGAAAAGAGCATTTTCTTAACAGAGGTCGCCCCTTGGCAGGCAATGGCAAACCTCCGACTGTATTTCTGCCATGAAAAACAGCTTCTCATATAAATACAGTCGCCGTTCGGAGTTGGCGTAAAACTGTAGGTCTTGTGTGACAATATCAAGGCGCACACGGGAGATTCTCCTCCGATTTGTGGCCGCCTATTATTATTATTATTATTATTTTGCAACAGACACCGTTTTGCAAGAGTCAAACAATCTTAACGCTGCCTGGCTATCCGACATGATGTTTACTGTTGCCCCATTAGTCCCAGTGGCGGATACAGGATTTTATTTGGGGAGGGGCGATTGGGGTCGACTTGACGGACAGAATGCGGAGAAGTTTGTTATTCAACAACGGAAAAACATATTCGTCGTCCCATTTACCAAGAACTTCTGCTGCTGATTTTAGGTATGGCTTTTCGCTTACCTCATTTGTTCATCGGTCTGACCACACTTTATACCAGACCTGGGCGGCGCCTGCCCGGCGGGCATATTCGCGTATACATACACGCTCTGCTTTAGAAGGCAGCGAAAGCACCTTCACACAGTACTAAAATTTGACATTTCAAGTGCTTATCAAAACTTTATACATGTTAACTAGATTGGCCATTTATCTTAAAATTATATAATTTTAATTATTTGTTTATACAAATGCAGTTTACAGTTTAACAAAACCCGCATAAATCCAAGGTTTAATCTTTGCGCAACATAAACAAAATCAACAAACTTTCGTAAAGCTTTTTAATTAGATTTCCTATAAATACATATTTAGAGTATACAGTTTTGTAGCCCGATCAATTCAAATAAAGCGCAAGTTTAAAAGACATAGCTGCGACTTATCGTTGATTTTTAATATTTTTTTTTTAATGAAGGCTTTGCTCATTTTGTTCACTAAAAAAATTGTCGAACATACTTAGATAATGTGGAAGAAAATTACCGACATCGTCAAAAATATGCCATACATCAACTGTAAATCACAGCTACTTTAAATTTGCACTTTATTAGACTAAAATTGAATGAGCTAAAAAACTGCAAAATATTAAGAGATAAAATTGAAATAGAAAGTTCGAAATTTTTACGAAAGTTTGTCGATTTTTTTTAATGTTGTTCAAAGATTAAACTTATTTTCATTTAGTGTTTGTTAAGGAATAAACTATATTTTTATAAAAAAATAATTCAAATTAAAATATAATTAAATAAATAGTCAAATCTAGTCAATATGTGAGTGTCGTAAAGTTATGATATTTAAGAACATCTCTTTCTTAATTAACGATGACACTGTTTCTATATGAAGCTGATTTCAACATTTTGTTTTAATAAAATTTAGTATCGAAAATATTCTTTCAAAACTTGCCTAGGAATGTGATATAATGGTTCGCTCAAAAACTTTTTTCAAAACTTATAAACGCCAAATCGAGAACGCGAAGACAATAAGAGAATACAAAAATTTCCCGCAGTGAATTTTCAGATTTTTAAAACGGTATAGTAATTTAAATTTTTAAATTTAAATAAAGCATGAATATGGAATAAACGAGTAGATGCACTAAGGCGACGCCTCTAGCCATTGTGTGTCACAAATTTAAGTTATCGATGGAATTTTTTTTTCATCCCGATAGCGTCTTTTTGTAGCGTCCCAGTAGAAATCGGTTGTATGCATTCTTGAAGGACGCTTGCTATATGGGTGAATTAGTGTGAACAATTCATGCGTAGTCATGAATAAATTCAAATTCTAGCGAATTGCAAGCGAATGTACGTTGTCGTTGTTTTAAGTACATTTCCTGATAAATTTGCAGTGGAATTTTTGTAATATTTTCAGTCTTGTACAAAAATTTTAGTGAACGGACGTGTTGTGCGATACTATTTTCAGCACACACGGGCTTTTACAAGATAAGCATTTGCATATGTAAGTGCTACTTGTTTGTATGTCCCTGTATATTAAAATGTATCAGAAAAGTAGCATTTACATATGGGGATCTTGTAAGAATGTTTTAATACTGTTCCATTAATGCATATTTGTATGTTTGAAATATTAATACAGCCATATGCATACAGCAGTAGTACAAGTGTATGATTAAGGTACGCATACGCTCTGAGAAACCACGCGTGTTAAATGGAACTGAAGGTACATTTATACTGTCATATATACACAGCAGCAAGCTCATTCCACCAACAGCGATGTTGTATGCTTAAGATTTCTACTGGGGTATTATATTCCCTAATTGTATATGTATGGAAGTAATATTTCAACTCAAAAATGCTTATGTAATGTATATTTCGACAATCTTTCTCGGAGATCAAGCTAAATATTATGCAATAGCGGTATAAATATTACCTTTCGATAATTATCGTCGGCGCTAGATGCACGATACTTAGCCGGAATATTTTTTCTTTCCGCTCTCCGAGGAAGGACAATGCCCAAATAGTATAATTCCTTAGCGATATCGGTAACTAACGCGGCAAGCGCTTTTTCTACGCATTTTGCTGTTATCCCCTTACGAATTTCTGGTTACACAGTTGAATGTGAAATTTGCTACATTCACCGCGGAAATAGACAAAAAGTAGTATCAAAAATTTGATTCGACATGCATACATATAGTTCTTATCATAACTTTACGACAATCACAAGATTTCACCATTTCTTTTAATTTTTTTAAATTTTAATTATTGTTTTTTAAAGGTATGGCATATTTATAATAGAAACCATATAAATCCAAGTATTTTTAACAGAAACCATATAAATCCAAGTATTTTTAACAGAAACCATATAAATCCAATCAACAAACTTTGTAAAAATGTCGGGCTTTTTAATTAGATTTTTTGGAAACATTTTGAGTATGCAGTTTTGTAGCTCAATTTCAAGTACCATTGATTTTTTCGGAATTTTTTCATCGACGGTGTTGCTCATTTTCTCCATATAACAAAAAAAATCGTCGAAAATGTTTTATATGGAATAAAATAGCTAACATGGCAAAAAAAAAATGCCAAAAATCAGTTGCTTTAAACTTGCAGTAAAATTGAATGGGCTAAAAAACTGCTTACTCAAAATAAAGTTCGAAATTTTTACGAAAGTTTGTTGATATTTTAAAACGTTGCACAGAGATTCAAGCTTGGATTTATATGGTTTTTGTTAAAGATTATATTTTTATATATATTTTTATAAACAAATAAAATAATAAGACAAATGGTCAAATCTTGTCAAAATGTAAATGCCGTAAAGTTATGACATGGTCAATAAATTCACAGTATTTGCATACCCACTGTTGTAATTTTCACTTTAGGAGATTCACATGCTTTCTTATTCTATAAATAATCTTGTGCAAGCCTAAAAAAGGGATTATGATTGAAGATTAAAAATTTTATTTTTTTTTAAATTTGTTTTCAAATTTCTTGTTTGAGGTAATATATTTTAACCGAAATTTTTTTCAGCTTTTCGTGGACACAGACTTCAATTGTGAAAATTTCCGCCTAGAGTATGGTTGGGTATATGGCCGATTATTTGACTGGCTACGTTACATTCGTACACATTTTTTCTAAAGTATGAATCAATTGTCCACTAAATAACACAAAACCAACTGGGCTTTTTAGGTGCTATGATCAGGCACGGCCCAATCTATGTATCTGTAAAAAAAAGGGTTTTAATAAATCATTGACTTTCAAAGTTAGAGGCATTCGAATGTGCACTGGCTACGTTACACCATTTGGAAGTTTAATGATGGGTTGTGTCAGAAAGTTTGAAATTTATCCTATTTATAAGTGTATTTATTTGGGAAGCACAATAAAAATACCGAGGTTGGTACGAATTGGTATAAGGGTTACCAATATACATATATGTGATCATAAGTGGGCGCTGCCACGCCCATTTTCCAAAATTTTACCATAAACGTATATCTTGGTAAAGAGTTGTTGCAAGCATCAATTTTGAATAAATTATCTTTAATATTTACTGATTTATCGAATATTTTGTATTTCTCTAAACTACCGTTATATGGGATGTAGGCGTGGTTATTGTCCGATTTTAAAAATTTTCGGTCATTTGGTACGTCGTACCAAGGCCAACAACTGTGCCAAGTTTGGAGGAAATTGGTGCAGTGCTTACCAAGATATGCACATGTATCCATAAGTGGGCGTGGCTACGCCCATTTTCCAAAAATTTATAATATTCTTATTTTTCGTCAGAAAATTTTTGTAAATGTCAATTTTGAGTGAATTATCTTCAGTAGTTGCTAAATAAAATATATTAATTTGAAGAAGTAAATTTACTCAATAAAAGTAATAATTTCATCAATATAAGTAATAATTTCCTTAAATAATTTTGAATTTTGTCAGTGCTGTTAAGATAAAGTTAATTGCTTTCCTGGCAAATGTCGGCTGTGGCGTCGCGTGAAGACTACTGCTTTAGATTTTGAGATCGCAGGTTCGAATCCGGTTGGAGGTGGTTAGAGTAAGGTAATTCAATTATTTCAATTTAAATATAAATAACAAATTGTAAAATTAATTTCATATATGGAAAAACCTAAATACTCAAATAACATAAAAAATAAATTAGATAATTTTTTTCAAACAAAAAAAAATAAAATAAAAATAAATAACAAAATTTCCTGCTCTGGGACTCGAACCTTGCATCTCTCGACTAGCACCCCAGAGCTTTGCTCTGTGGGCCATTGCCACTGTTAGAGCGCCGCGAGCAAAATGACATACTTATTCCTTTCACGGGTGGCATGTAAATTTTTCCTAAAGATTACTGCCCGTCTCCACAGGATAAAGTTTATATCTTGGTACATATGTTAGAATATAAATAGCCAATGGAGACCGCTCATTGCTCTTCAAGAGCAATATATATCAGAGCTTATATCTTGCCATCTATTGCCGGCAATTTGGTAGTTTGACAGCTACATGTTCATTTGCATGAAAACTTCGTGGCGGCAACATTATTGATATTTTAATATAAAAGCAAATATTGAACTGTTTTCGGTTAAAATATTTGTTATTATGTAATTGGATGTAAAATAGCCTATTTTCTAAATTTTTTAAGTGATTAAATCCGGCAAAAATACGTTTTAAAAGCTATCTCACAGATGCTTATATCAAGATATAAAAAGCCCACACAAATATTGCCACTGATATAATTTATATCTAGCGACCAAAATGACAGCTGGACAGCAATAAATTTTATCCTATGGAGACGGCCAGTTAAGGAATTGTGTTTTCCTTAAACTGAGTCAAATTGTTTACTCATATTAAGGCAGCCATGTCATTGGAGCCATTTCAAGGTAATATTTCCTTAGAATAATATAATTTTTTCCTAGCACCAAATAACTTTTTTTCTGAGTGTAGGTGACATGAATATACGTGCAGCATATTTTGCCGATATGACGTAGGGTTGCCTATTTACACGGGACTTAAATTTTAAGAAAACGACATACATATCTTTCTTTAAAGTGCTGTATCTTGGAAACCTTTTAACGAAACTTAATGATAAAAAATGTATTTCTTCTGTCTTATTATGGGCTTTAATTGTACATTTTTTGCATTAATGTGCAACGTACAAAAAACAAAAAAAAAATTAAGTAAACTTTTTTTTTTATTTTTTTTTATTATAGTATTTTTTAAAATTTTTATTTTCCATAAAAACATTGTCTATAATGTCAACTTTAAGTACCCAAATGGACGTAATGGGTTACTTATGCGTATGGATACTAGATAGTCTAACGTTCGAGCAATATGATAAATAGACTTTGAAATTTTATGGAATTGTATATTTTTGAAATAGAAAAGGTGTGTAAAAAACAAAAACAATATGAATAAATCATATTACCTTTACTAAAGGTCTGAAATCATGAAAATCCCTTCAAGGAAATGGCAGAATTGAACTTTGTTGCAAGTTCACATGGGAAATCTGCTTACGACGTGATTGCAGGAAATTTTAAGAGGCTAGCAGCTAGAGCAAGTCTTCATCTCCTGATGTTACAACAAATTCGTACACCCGAAGCCCTCTACCAATAGGTGCTGTATGTTTCCAATGGGATGCCTGTAAAAATAACTGCAACTAACTTTTAGAAGCGAGATGAAATTTTGTTGACTGGGCATTTAAAAGCATACGTTTTTCACGAAACTCCAAACGCATTCATATTTTAAAACATCTGGAATCCACCACTCCATTTTATTATTGTAAATATCATTAACTCGTTCAAAATTTGTATTTTTTCTTTTTTGAAAATTAATAGTTCCAAACTACTAAAATTACAGATGAAATCAAGCAAAATCTCGCAAAACACTCGGTATGCAAGAAAAAAATATGCTTTGTACTTTTTGCGGTCTGCACGTGCGGGATCCCGCATGAACTGTCACGCAAACTATATTTTCAAGCAGGTGAAGGCGGACAGTAACTTAAATTTAAAAGGACTAAAAATTAAAGTGCTAGCAGAGATTAGAGCGTTGTGTTCAAAAAGTATTTTTGATGTTAAAATTGTACTTGAAATTGGTAAACGGCTAGTACCGTCCGAAAACACTACAGTACAGATATATCAATAAACACGTACGAAAGAAAAGGAACACATACGTTTATATATAAACATGTACACTACACATATACAAAAACGGCACTCATGTACACAATATATTGACAAAAACCAAAATCGACTTGTTACTCCTGAAAGTCGAATTTTAGTGATCGACTTTCAGTTTATGGAAGTCGGCTGAAGTCGACTTTTCACTTCCGACTCCCGATTTCTTTAATTTATTTATTTGCAGTGGCGTCTCTTAAATTAAAACTGATCTTCGAACAAGGGCGCGAAGTGCTGTTTGGACGTATTTTAAAAAAATTGCCAACAAAACTGAAGTGAAATGTGAAAATCGTGGTAGAGAAATGAATTTTAATGACAGTACAACAACATTGTCAAATCATTTAAGAGCAGCGCATAAAATTATTATACGAAAACAAATTCCTCGAGTTTGTTAATCGTTTGTCCCCACAATCTTCAGTTAAAAATGAGGTAAGATATACATAAGTATTTATTTTACCAATTTCATGCAAAAAAGTTTTTCTCCATGAGTTCATGTAAATTTCTACAGACAGTCTTTGGTTCGAATTTGACCAATCCGTATGGTACAAAATTTTAAACGCCTATAAAAATGTTGCTGGTAGAATTCCAGTTGATATTCGACATTAGTCGTGTGGATAATCCCAATCCACTAGCTGTCTGGGCTACTTTAAAGGGAGAATATCTCATATTTATAAAGTGGCACTTATATTTCTACCAATACTCGCCACCTCTGGTCAATCGGAAAGGCAAGATTTTTCAAAAAGTTATCCGTAATTACCAAATATCGATTCACGAAATTTTTAGAATTTTTTTTGGTGAAAATTAAAAATTTTTAAATTATTTTTCAAAAATATAATTTTTAAAATTCCTCACAACCAACATTTTTAAAAAAATTTTAAAAATCCTTTAGTGTGTTTGTTTTTATACCCGAGCGCACTTGCGCACAAGGGTATATTAATTTTGTTCACATAACGGTTGTTTGTAACAGCCAAAACGAATCGAGAGAGATATAGACAAATGTATACATATCTGCTCAGAATGAATAGAGAAATCGATTAAGCCATGTCTGTCTGTCCGCCCGTCTGTCCGTCTGTCCGTCTATCCGTCCGTCCGTCCGTCCGTGTACACGATAACTCGAGCAAAAATTGAGATATCTCAACGAAATTTTGTGTGTAGGTTGGTATTGAAAATGGGCGAAATCGGACAGCAACCACGCCCACTTCCCATATAACGGTAATTTCCAGAAATACGAAAACTGCGATATTTTAGTAACTACTGAAGATAATTCACTCAAAATTGATATTTGTAATAACTTTTAGACGAAAAATAAGAATATTATAAATTTTTGGAAAATGGGCGTAGCCACGCCCACTTATGGTTACATGTGTATATCTTGGTAACCGCTGCACCAATTTCTTCCAAACTTGGCACAGTTGTTGGCCTTGGTACAGCATACCAAATGGCCGAAAATTTTTAAAATCGGACAATAACCACGCCCACATCCCATATAACGGTAATTTAGAGAAATACAAAATCTTCGATAAATCAGTAAATATTGAAGCTAATTTATTCAAAATTGATGCTTGCAACAATTCTTTACCAAGAAATACGTTTATGGTAAAATTTTGGAAAATGGGCGTGGCACCGCCCACTTATGATCACATATATGTATATCGGTAACCCTTATACCAATTTGTACCAAACTCGGTATTTTTATTATGCTTCCCAAATAAAAGCAAAACGTTGAAAATTATTGAATTCGGACTAAAATTACGGCCGCTTTTTATATAACGGTAAATTTCAGAAATGCTTGAAACTTCAATATTTCGAAATTTAAGGACGCTAATTTACTCAAAATTGATACCCCCCGGCTT
>NW_016158988.1:8414-13638 GCF_001687245.7 Rhagoletis zephyria | reverse complement strand
TTACCATCTAGCGGTAGCTTTCGGAAAGGTGAAAAAAACATATATTTAATACTTGCGCCGGGTATTTAATGTTCGGCTCCGCCCGAACTTAGACTTTCTTACTTGTTTTACCTAGCATTGATTTTCACTAAATTACAGATTATTCTAAACATGATAATCAGCTGGTTGGAATTTACGCAAATCCTAAAATTGAATTTCATGGTTTGGATGTTACAATAGTAAAATACGACTAATTAAACTGGTAAGAAGTAAGTAATTATTCGTTTAGTCAGTGAACTGTGTCAGGATAAGACTTCGGGATATGTTTTCTTACGTTTTCAATTTTATACTTTTGAATGTAAACAAAATTTCTATCAGCTATTCGACAAGTTTCTGTTCGCGTACTATTTGGAATATTTTTCTCTTGTGAGAGAACAGATGACATTTCGCCGCAATTTTGCTGTTGGACATTTTTTACTGGAGATTTTAAACGAACGTACCTATTGACTAACCAACATTTAACAGAACTGTTACGAGCGGCTTTAACTGACGTAAAACCAGATTTTGAAAATTTGGACAAAGGGATCTTTTGAATTTTCTTTAATATCTATCTTACGTACATTAGAATAATAATAAAATTAATGTTTTTCATTTCTAATAATAATTTTATTTAAAATAAAATTTTTGTTTTTTGATGTTTTTTTGTGGCTCTTTGTAGCATTTAGATTTTGCATGTGGCTCTTTTCGGCCTTGGCCTTGCCCACCCCTGTTATAGACAATGTTTTTATGTAAAAATAAAAATTTAAAAAGAATGTTATAATCAAAAACAAATCCAAAGAAAAGTGTTTATTTAATTTAATTTTTTATTAATTTTTGCACAATTAAAGCCCATAATAAGACGGAAGAAATAAATTTTTTATCATTAAGTTTCGTCAAAAGATTTCCAAGATACAGCACTTTAAAGAAAGGTATGTATGACGTTTTCTTAAAATTTTACTCCCGTGTAAATAGGCAAAATACGTCATATCGGCAAAATATGCTGCACGTATATTCATGTCACCTAGACCTTCAATCTCTTCAACTTTCATCGAAATCCTGAGAGGTGGCGCACAGAGGTGGCCGCGGTGACATGAAATGTCTCTTATGAAAAAAAAATTTCAGTCACGACTTTTTCCATTTTAGTGACGATATGTACTTCATAATATATGTATGCAAATGTGCGATACATAAAAAAACTTCGACGGAATTTTATTTTCCGCTACGATTTTTCACGTCATTTACTCCGCAGGCTTTATTAAAACTATAAACTCTGTGAATTTTTTGCCATTTTTTTGAAATGGTAGGAAAGAAGCCATTTTGGTAGATTTTTGAACCAGCTCTTGGTAGGAAAGAAAGTTTTTCAGTGGTAACCCTGGTTACGTATTTGATTTAAATACCACCCACATATGTATATGTATTACAAGACAATGCCTGATAAGAACTTTTGCGTTGGCCAATGCAAAAATAGCGTTTAAAAATAAAAACAGAAAAAGAAGTGTGATAAGGAGATGTGGTGATCTCCGAAACAGCATCTATAATTTCTACCGCTTAGACTTTGTTGCTTTTTCCATTTTTCCTCATAAACATAGTCGTGGTTCAGAGTTACTCCGGACTAACGATCGGAACGTAGTGGTTATGTGTGCCCGTTATTATCATCTATATACTTCAAACCTTCTCTAACATGGGCAAGAATAACAAAGTTTTTAATGTTTTGGAAACGTTATTAATGATCTTTAAAGCCATATCCAATTCATTCATGTACTTGTCTAGTGCAACTGTTCCCAACCTTTTAATATAATGGAACCCTTACTAAATACATTTCATTTTATCAAATTACTAAACATCAAAAGCACTGCCATTTAAATATGTATAAAAACTTTTACTAAAAATGTACATATCTGTCTTCGTATGGAATAGTAACTTATGTCGGGGAACTGATTTTAGTATAATACGGCATTCCCTTTATTCTTTAAACGACGGGGACGTTTTTTGATGAGACCTAATAAAAATATTGACTTGCTACTATCGGAACTATTTCTTGCATGTAGGGATGCAAATTTTGGGGAGTAACATCGATGTTTCAATGCATCGGAGAAATGAACATCGTTGCTAAAATAGATCGCCAGAAAAACATCGATATATAGATACTTTCCGATGTTTCACAATTTCTTAGGTTGTAGTCACATTAAAAGGAAAATTTAATACTTTTCAATTCCAACTCTCTGTAATTCAATTAGAATAATACCTACATATGGATGTATTTCCCTGTATTTATTTACCATTCCTTTATCCTTCTTGTTAATAGAATAAAAATGCATACCGTCGTAAGTTCGCTGGGCCCAAAGTTCCGAGCCCCAATTTCGTTGAAATTTCAACAGGAACCCGGTCCTTTTTTAATAATTAAGTAAGCATTTTTAATATCGAAAGATACGAGTAAACTCGGAATTCCTGAATATGCCCAAAAGAATAAGCAATAAAATTCATGGCCAGTCAAAAAATTTTAGGAATATAATTGGTAAATTGATTTCCAGTCTTGAGTCACACCAAAGTCGATATAAAACATCGTTGAAACTGGCATCGACGTATTGTCAATTTAGCGATTTTAGGAAATTGTAAACATCGATGGCAAACATCGAATTTTGAGCCGATATTTCGATGTTTCAAAAATATCGATGCATCGTTTGCATCACTATTTGCATGTTTATTCACCAAAAGTTCTTTAACGGCTCGGCGCCAGTGAGTCATTCGAATTCGTATGAAAACGGGTTGGAAATACGTTTTTTATGAATAACTCGACTCCAGCGCCAACTAGCGAGTTTTCTGGTAGCCTATAATAGGTCCATATAAGCAAGGTATAACCTTCGTAAATTGCACCGAAATCTCCCCCAGGGGATTTTTGGTTAAGTCCGACCTCGAAAACAGCTATAATTTTATATACATACATATGTATGTATATACACTGAGGGAAACAAATAGTAAAATCAATTAGAAACGTACACTGAAGGAGTACCAACCCAACTCGTTTTAAATTTGAGTATGTACGTTAAAAAATATGTGGTTGTGAAGTGCACAGATGCATTTTCGTAATTAAGAAGAAGAAAAATAATTTTATGTTCCGTCTGATGGTAATTGAACCCGGACCCTCTTGGCAGCAACCAATTGTATGTATCAAGCGTCTTTTGCACTCGGCTACAGCCATACATGTAAACGTGTTTTCAAATGTTGAGTTTGAACAAACATCACAGCGCACGATTAGTGCATTTGTACAGATAAGCATGCACCATGTATGTGTTGTTACCGATGTGCATGCTTTGTATAAATATACTTTCTTAATTACATATGAAAAAGCATCCGAGACGTGCAAAACGCCATTCGTGCAGTGAAGAATGCTTGATTTTAATACGTGCGTATTTGAATTCAATATTTCCACTATACGTAGTGCATGTATAATGGAAATATTCACTTTTGAACACTTTTTACTTGATTTAAATATGAACATTTTTAAAGGGTAATCAAATAAAAAAATTTCATTTTTACAACGCGTTCTTTTTCTCAGTGTAGTTGATCTTACTATAAACGTCAACAAGAGTACTGTACAGTGGTAAATATTCAATTCAACTACGCGCATATTAAAATGAAGCGCTCGTTTCGGAAAATCATCCGTAAAATGAATAATCAAGATAAAAAGAAAACAAGTAAGAAAGTCTAAGTTCAGGCGGAGCCGAACATTAAATACCCGGCGCAAGTATTAAATATATGTTTTTTTCACCTTTCCGAAAGCTACCGCTAGATGGTAAGCCGGGGTGTATCAATTTTGAGTAAATTAGCGTCCTTAAATTTCGAAGTATTGAAGTTTCAAGCATTTCTGAAATTTACCGTTATATAGGGCTGCCAGACGTCCTGGTTTTCCCGGACATGTCCCGGTTTTAGACTATTTGTCCCGGTGTCCCGGTCCAACCTTAAAATGTCCCGGGTTTGGTTTTAGTGTCCCGGTTTGTGATTTGATTGCACAAATTTGAATAAAAGTTCAAAAATCACTACACTAAGAGAAAGAACGCGTTGTAATATTCAGAAAAATGTTATGAATTCACTGAGGGAAATAACGCATAGTAAACATGAATATTTTCTATTTGATTATCGTTTAAAAATGTTCGTATTTAAAAATAATACTTTCATAACACGCACGCGTGGTATTGATTCAAACTCAACATTTAAATGCACATTTACATGTCTGGCTGTAGCTGAGTGCGCGAAGATACTTGCCACAATTTGCTAATTTCCAGAGGGTCATGGTTCAATTCCCATTACAACCAGCATGGAATTTAAATATTTTTTTAACTTAATTATGAAAAAGCAATCGGTAATTGCAAATCGCTTCATTTTAATATGGGCGTATTTGAATTGAATATTTCTATACTAAATACTAAAAGTTGTATACTTAAATGTATTACGAGTTGGGTCGGTGCTCTTTCATATTTTAATGTTCCCTTGTATTTAAATTTTTTTCTTTCATGAAACCTCGAGTACTTATAAGTACAGTGCCGTACAAAATTATTGACTCGGAGGCTCTTTCATCAGATCACAATTTCTAATCAGATCTTTTAGAAAAATTTTGAAAATGTAGCTTTTGAGCCAATTAATAAAGTGCAAGTCTAAAGTTGCCGGCAAATTTCGTGGATTTTTAGCATTTATTTTTTTTTGCTGACAGTATCTTCCATATAAAAAGAATTACAGAAAATAGTTTGTATGGAAGAAACTCTCAGTAAAAACAACACCAAAAACCAACTAAAATTGAATGGGCTCCAAAACTTCATTTTAAAAATTTTTATAAAAAGTCTGATTAGAATGTTGCAAATTTATATGCAAATTTATAGAATTTTCCCGAGTTTAGCACAAAGCTTAACAATTTTATTTTTATGTTTTTTTTATATATTTAGTATAAACTGTATTTTTATAAAGAATAAAAAAAGGTTCATGCATTGAGAAAAATTCTCTGTGCTTTAGTTGTGATAAGTGGTTTTGTTTTGTTGGCGTACGTTGGAATGCTCTCATGATCTCATGTTTTTATGTTTTTGTTTTTGTCTGTCAAAATAAAATTTCACTACATCCTTTCGCACGTCGAAATGAAAGAGAAGGGGGCGAGAGGCCCTCCCTAATGTGTCCCGGTTTGGGAACAGAGATATCTGGCAGCCCTACCGTTATATAA
>NW_016158988.1:0-1989 GCF_001687245.7 Rhagoletis zephyria | reverse complement strand
CACACTGGTCCCAAATCAAGAAATTATGGAATTAGGGTCAAAATTCAACGAATCGATCTGATTTTTTTTCTGTGGAGTGCTTACGCAATTATAAATAACTTTTATTATTAGCAATTTTGTAAAATATGGCCTACTTTTTACGAAAAAAATAATTATTTTTTTTTTATATGGAGAAAAACCCATTTTTAGAATTTTAAAGCGCACTAACCACGGATCCGAAATGCGGCTTATGGCACATTGTAGACGGCCATATTGTCCACAATTTCTCTATAGAAACCTATTGCATAAGTCTGCGACCCTAAAAAATACAGACACTTAAAAAAAATGTTAACAGCAATATTAAAATTAAAGGCATTATAGGGTTAGTTACAGTAAATAACACAATAAACTATAAATTTAGACTATCTTTGGATCTGAATCCGGTGGAAATTCGTTTTACTGTGTATACGGATATTTCTCGTGGAGGTTTTAAATGTTTTTTAACCGCTTAAGTTTCTTCCGTCAGACACATACGTATGCATTTTAAAATACAAGTAGTTTATATGTAAGTCGGTATATCATAAAATATACTAAGTATAATATAATCTATGGCCTTCAAGTAGTTACACAGAATAAAAAAAAAATACCAATCGAGCCTTGGTTTCACAATTTCCTTGAAAAGCCGAGCAAATGCTTTTGTGTGCAAATACCCTTTTTGCCTAAAGTTCTAGGGGTATGTTGAGATCTTGTAAAAGCTCTCTACCTAGCCTTTGTTTATTTACCATTAATAATCGCTTAGTATATGCTAAAGGCATATTAAGGAAAATAGACAATACGGTGGTTTTGAAGGCGTTTCAGGTAGGATAACTACTAGCATTCTAACGAAAAGGAAAAAATATACCTTTCCAGATTCTTCGAAACCTTCAAAGGTATATGCGAAGATTGAACGATATTCCTACTGAATATAAAGCATCGTTTGCTCTTGACTTAACCATTACTCTAGTGATTTTATTAATGCAAACATGACGACCTTTGTTACTAATTTGGACATTTTCGTCTTCATGCGAGCTAGTGGCGATATGAAAAACAGTGATTGTTTGTACCAAGCTCTACTAAGCCATATACCAAGTGCGGCTGCAGTGACATCTGAAGAACTCGGTATAATCCAAAAATTTTGCCTTAACTATACCACGCACTTGTACTGGCTAGAAGCCAGTATTTCATGGCCAATAAGTGAAACTTTGGACTTTGCTACAATATTAATTCCGGAAATAATGGACGTTGAAGAACAACAACTAAGTTCGCTTACTCAAGAAGCTGGATCATCTACATCAGATATGAGTACTAATAATAATGGGCAATAAACAAAAGAAAATACGAACTGTCCCCTTATTAGAACATGATGAAGAAGAGTTGCTGTATGCGTTCGTCGGAAAGCTGAAGGGAAACAACAAAATCGATTTCGCTAAGATTATAGAATATTTATCCAGAGACTCCAGAAAAGTAAAAGATGTCCAAGATTTTTTATTCACACCTTTAAATAAAAAAAACTGTTCCTGAGGATGACACTCTGGCTCTTGTGACGGCGTTAAACTTATCGAAATGGCAGTATTTGGCGTTAAGGACCTTTTTAAGCGACAAGGATATAGTGGCTTTTCCTTCTTATCAAAAGTTAATTGAGAAGCAGAAGGAATGCTATCCGCCACCAGAAGATATAACTATCACTGAATCGGGAGCACAGATAAAACTACAAGCAATTTTGGATTTAACAGCTGAAAAAATCATGAGAGTGGCAGATATAAATGACAACAGTGAAGTTATGAAACTTGTTGGCGAATACGGGATGGATGGTGCATCATCACAGAGCTGTTATAAACAAAAGCTGGTCACAAGTGACATTACAAATGAGTCTTCTGCTTTTATGGTCAGTTATGTNAGTGAAGTTATGAAACTTGTTGGCGAATACGGGATGGATGGTGCATCATCACAGAGCTGTTATAAACAAAAGCT
>NW_016158987.1:100543-101172 GCF_001687245.7 Rhagoletis zephyria | reverse complement strand
CTGACGGAACTGCATTTTGGCACAAATTGTTTAACTATTATTATCACCTGAAGCTAAAGTAAAGCGCTTAATTATCGCAGAAGCGTTAAAAGGAGTACATATTTGTGTAGTTCAAATTGTAAGGCGTTTACTTATTAAAACTAAGTTTTCAATATATTCCATATACACATGTATGTATGTATGTATGTATGCACATACATATGTATATGAGAAACACCTGCAGTTCGCAAAACATCATTTTCGCATACACACACGCACCACTTGTCTGTCTGGCTGTTGTCACTCACTGGGAACTGATTAAAGCCACCCACCGAACTGGAAATGGGCGCTAAGCGCAAACGCAAACAAATATGAAGCCTTACTTACATATGTATGTACATATGTATGTATGTATGAATGTTCGTATGTGCGGGTTTGTTTGTAATTGCATGTGTGCATGCGAACATCATTTTATTTTAACTAAGTACTTAATTTTAAATTATACTCATATGTAATTTATGTTCTTTATTGTACTAGCTGCTGTTGTTTTTTGATGATCATTTTTAAAACAACCTTTTGACTACGTGTTTTTGAAGTAAGTACATACATATGTATGTACATAGAGGAATTTACCTGTTTTTGTTTTTATA
>NW_016158987.1:83539-96105 GCF_001687245.7 Rhagoletis zephyria | reverse complement strand
TGACTTTATCAGGAAAAGAACAGCAGAACTGCTAATTAAATCAAGGATAGAAGTATTTAGAATTGTAGCGACTATCCCCGGTCATTCCAGTATTTCGTTTCCTGTGCGAATGACAAGGTCTGGTTTATTTAAGACATAAATCTGTCGGGAAACGCACAATGGAGCAGTTAGCGGATTTATCTAGTGCTACAATAGGCGGCATATACAAATACATAAGCGGTTCTAAATGGTTTGACTAAACTGCAGGAATGTTCTGACAGGGAGGATTCGATAGAATAAAATATCATTGTCCAAGAGAAGTGCACCAAAATGGCGCTTTTATGCGCTAATTGATTTCTGAGCGACAATTTAGGTAGCACTACAACCAACCAACCAGCCAACAAGGTGGTCGATGCTCAGAAAATGAAAAACTGTTCCATAAATGAATCGCCCTTTCCTCTGGCTTACAATTAACAATTATGGTTCCCACTGAAACGATTTTCCATACCAACACGCAGACGCTCCCCTCATTCTCAAAACTTTTGCTCTCGTTTTGTTCTACAGCAGGACATTCCCCAGACCTTAGTTCCTTTTTGATCCTCCTTGAAAACGTTCTCGATAATTTCGTTCTCATTTCGCTATCGCTGGAAATGTTTTGTTCTCACTCAAACTGCTCTCAATATTATTGTTCGCCAGTGTGGTTCTTTTGCGGGCACGTTCTTGATATTACATTTTGTTCTCGTGCAGAACTAAAGCAAAACTGGAACGTGTCCTTTCGCGTCTGGAAAACTTAAGTCGAAGTTTCTTCGATGAAATATCCCCGAGTAAGTTTGAACCTTAATATCTACTAATATTAAAAATAATATCTAGTGAAAAGGCTGCTGATGGGTCCATGTCCAATTTGATAATTTTTTTTAAATCTGCAATGAGCGGTAAATATCTCCCAGTGAGCTTTTGCTGATGTCTAACCCAAGGCAATCCCTAAAATAATAGGAAAAAGTCTCAGAATATAGGTGTTTTTCTTTTATTAAAAACTTCGTTATTTTAATTACAGTTTTAATTTTACGAAAATATTAAAATTTAATATTTTATATACTCCAGCTCAATGCCCAACAAAATTATGTTGACTTTCTGCGCTTGGTCGCCGAGCAGTCAAAGACCGTAAATAAGGAACTTATACTCGATCGACGACTATATCGGCAGCTCATGCTACAGTCTGAAGCTGGACCCAATGCGCTACCCATAGAAACATTGGATCGGGTAAGTTAAAAGAAGCATAAAATTTCGATTAACACTCATCTCTACTTCTTCTCCCAGTACAATCGCCTGATCAATGAAATGCTGTACATTTATAATGAAGCCACAATTTGTGCTTATCAACAACCGTTCGTCTGCAACCTGCGCTACATACCCGATCTCAAGGAGATTATGTCTAAAAGTCGCGACTGGGATGAGTTGCAGCACACCTGGGTGGAGTATCATCGCAAAGCCGGACGTGAAATGCGCGATGGTTATGAACAGCTGGTGGATGTAATGAACGAGGTTGCCTATGTGAATAGTAAGTGGCGTAATTTCTCAACAAAATTCGTTGATTTAATACATATACCTCTGATAGATGTCACCAACGGCGGCGAGTTTTGGTATCTCCCTTATGAGTCAGCCAACTTTCGACAGGACGTTGAGATTGTTTGGGAACAAATACGACCACTGTACGAGGGTCTACATTCGTATGTGCGTCGTAAATTGCGCGACTATTATGGCCCGAATCGCATCAATCGCATTGCACCCATACCCTCGCATATACTCGGCAATATGTATGCGCAGTCGTGGTCGAACATCTTGGACATTGTCATACCGTATCCTGGACGCAAATTGGTCGATATAACGCCACGCATGATCGAACAAGGCTATACGCCATTGCTTATGTTTCAATTAGCTGAGGAATTCTTCACTTCGATTAATATGTCGGCCGTGGGTCCTGAATTCTATCGCAATTCTGTCTTGGAACAACCCTTGGATGGACGACGTGTATTTTGTGAGCCCTCAGCATGGGATTTCTGTAATCGTCATGATTTTCGTGTTAAAGTTTGTTCGGAAATTAGTCAGAAGGGCCTGCTGAGTGCGCATCACGAGATGGCGCATATACAGTACTTTTTACAGTATAGGCATTTGCCGAAAGTTTTTCGAAACGGTGCAAATCCAGCTTTTCATCAAGCGATCGGCGATGCTGTAACATTGTCCATATCGACATCAAAACATTTTCAAACGATCGGGCTGCTGCAACGCTCGGTCGATGAGTCCAGCTATGACATAAACTACCTCATCACGATGGCTTTGGATAAGGTAAAAGAGACTGTTTTTGGGCTGAATGAAAATATTGATACAATTTGGGATTTTTAGGTTGCTTTTCTGCCTTTTGCCTTGGCCTTGGACAACTGGCGATACGATGTATTTAGTGGGAATACCAACAAGCACACGATGAATTGCCACTTCTGGAATCTCAGGTTAGTCTTCATTTTACAGGGTGCAGCAAAAATTGCGTTCTTCTTCTTCTTATTTGGCGCTGTAACCGCCTAAGCGATTTTGGCCGAGTCCAAAACAGCACGCCAGTCATTTCTCTTCTGTGCTAACTGACGCCAATTGAAAATGCCAAGTGAAGCCAAGTCCTTCTCCACCTGGTCTTTCCAACGCAGAGGAGGCCTTCCTCTTCCTCTGTTACCAGCANTTTTGCTTTTTTGGGGCAGCAAAAATTGCGTTAGAAAGTTTAAAAAAATGTTGATGGGAAAAATTTTTAATTTTGGTAGAGAAGACACTACGATAAGCGCACCTTGAACCGAAAGTTTAATCAACTGTTTTTAGATAAAAAGATTCCGAAATTTTTAGTTCTGTAACAATCGGTAACTATTTAAGTAATGAAAAATAATAAGAGCACATATATTGACAGGAATATCGGTAAATATATCAGTAAATATATCGAGAAAAAGGCTAGGAGTTCGATAAAGATATAGAGATATTAAAATAATGAGANAAGTTTAATCAACTGTTTTTAGATAAAAAGATTCCGAAATTTTTAGTTCTGTAACAATCAGTAACTATTTAGGTAACGAAAAATAATAAGAGACAGGAATATCGGTAAATATATCAGTAAATATATCGAGGAAAAAGGCTAGGAGTTCGATAAAGATATAGAGATATTAAAATAATGAGATAGAGATATTAAAAATATACCGTAATTGGATAAATATTTTGATGGGTATGGGTACCGATATCGATAACAATGTATAGATAAATTTATCGATGACAGTATCGATTATGAAACAGAAAATTTATATTTTAATATGTTTAATTCGATCAAATAACCAAGGACCCAAAATAATCTTAATAATAAGATTTTTATACATATTTAGACGACTGCAAAATCTTAATTTTTTATTTTTATTTTTTTTTTTGGTAAAATTTAATCGTTATTTTGTGATTGTTTTTCGTTATAATCGATACTGTGTTTCTATAACCGATTGCCATCTTTTATGCTCTACAAAATTAAATCTGAAAATGACGGTTAAATATGTTCGAAAAAAATAAAAANAAAGGACCCAAAATAATCTTAATAATAAGATTTTTATACATATTTAGACGACTGCAAAATCTTAATTTTTTATTGTTTTTTTGGTAAAATTTAATCGTTATTTTGTGATTGTTTTTCGTTATAATCGATACTGAGTTTCTATAACCGATTGCCATCTTTTATGCTCTGCAAAATTAAATCTGAAAATGACGGTTAAATATGTTCGAAAAAAATAAAAATCAGAAAAAAACCATTATTATTGATTTAAAATATAAAAATCATAAAATAAAGGTTAGAGATTGGAAAAATACAAATCTAATTAATCGGGATTTTAGTTATTAAGATCATAACCGTTACGTTTTGTTGCACTCCGTACTTCTCTCTCGTGAAAAGTTTTCTAAAATTCCCAATCTCTCTTTTAGGGAGCGCTATGGGGGAATTAAACCGCCAGTGCTACGTTCAGAGAAAGACTTTGATTTGGGAGCAAAATATCACATTCCAGCGAATATACCCTACATCAAGTGAGTAATAGAATTAAGATATTTGGGGGAAATATTAATATGTGGATTCACTAAATTTAAAAATTCATCGTAACGAGCGCTAAACCACGAAAAAAAAAATTGTACCACTGAAATTGGCTTTAGTGTTTTTGAAAAGAGTCTCCATGAATTTTTTTATACAAGTTTTTTTACACAGATTTAGGTATCTTCGAAGCTAAGTATAAGTTTTGAATGCTTCAATGGCTTTTCGGTGTCTCGACAAATGTTGGCGTCAAAACTATTTGGATATGTGGACAAAATATGGGCGTGAGGCTAATTAGACGGCGGATGTTCCATGCATCAAGTCAATGTGTTTACTAATAATAATTGCTTGATTCGATCTAGGAGGAGAACTTTCGTCTTCATGCTTTTCGAGTTTATAAAGTAGGGTTTCTAACTTCCGTTTGTATACCCCACACACTTGTCTGTTCAGTATTTCTCGAAAGACAGAGCAGCCATTTAAGTCGAAGAAAACGTACAGAATTAGTTTTGAATAGTTTTTTCTCGAATAAGTTTTGCTGGATTTGACTCTTCGAAGCCCCGTGCAGCTAATTGCTGTTTTCTTTCGGTATTCGTCACTCTCGTATAATTTAAAAGTTTNATATTTCTCGAAAGACAGAGCAGCCATTTAAGTCGAAGAAAACGTACAGAATTAGTTTTGAATTGTTTTTTCTCGAATAAGTTTTGCTGGATTTGACTCTTCGAAGCCCCGTGCAGCTAATTGCTGTTTTCTTTCGGTATTCGTCACTCTCGTATAATTTAAAAGTTTCTTTGCATCACATGAATTGAGCAAGTTTTCTTGAGCCGTGAGCACTTGCATTTCCCGTTCAAGTGCCCAAGCAATATGGTATTGAAGATTCTTATGACAACGCCTGAGGTGACCTCCCAACATAAGTATGTATATCCCACTGTGAATCACGTACGCATCCTGCATTATAAGTTTCCGCACTGTATCGAAGATTATTTGAAAAATTTTAGCCTTAAAACGTTTATTTAGGCGAAAAAGTCCCGAAATTACCCATTTTTTTTCATTGGCACTTGAAAAAATCATAATTGTTTTTTTTTTTTTTTTTAATAACTTTGGGAAGTTTTCAAATAGAATATTCATATTAGAGGCAATGAAAGTTATCTGTGAAGTTTGCAGAGAGTGCAACCGAATTAAAAATAAGTAATTTTTAGCAAAAAAAAACCGACTTAAAAAAATGTATATATATCTATATATATTTTATGATCCAATGATCGGACCTAAACCAGATTAGTATGGGACCACCTCTGAGACACTCCCTTTCCGATGCGAAAACAATTTGACGTGGTCCAAAGTTATGCGGTAACATACATAAACAAAAAAAATAAAAAAATAATAAAAGAAAAACAAAATATTCCAACGAACTGATAACCTCCTCCTTTTTTGGAAGTCGGTTAAAAAAATAGCAGAAATATGCAGAATATCTGTCGCAGCTATTTTGTAATTTTTGAAATTTAACGATTATTTGATTTTAAAAGTTTAAGAAAATTGAAAATTTCAACATTGAACAGTGTTTAAGCCGCCGCTTAAACCTTATTCAGCGGGCGTGAGCGCATCCTTTGGCGGCAGTGGAGTCGAAGCGACTCCGAAAATTATTACCGAGCGCCCACGGCCGCCTACCATCCTCGCAAAAATTACCACCGAAGGCAGTTCAGCTACTACAGTCGGACAACGCGCCCTTTTAAACTAATTCGTGGAATTACAGGCATATATATATATATATCTCTGCTGTTAGACTTAAAGTTTAAATAAAAAACCAAAAACACCTGTTGTGAATTTTAAAATACTAGCAAACGTTTTCCTTTAAGCGGAAACTAAAGTGTTTAGTGAGGTGAGTGCGAAAGGCGACCACTGGAAATAATCCAACAGTGAAAATGTTTTTCTTGTTAAACCTAGAGTAATAAAACTAGTGTGCCACCAAATGAAAAAATAAAAATAAGATACATTGATCACACCGTACGACAGTAAATTTTACAAAAAAAAAAAAAAAAAGAATTTACCCGCGAAACTATGGTTACAGGATATTTTTTAAAAGAACTTTGAAATTTAAAAAATATGATTTTTTCAAAAAAAAAATTTAAAAAATTCAGTGCAATGTAGTTCAATAATAAGGGTATCATATGAAAGAAAAAAAATCTGTATATATAACAGAATACATTTTTTGGTCCATAAGGACGAATGGGCATGAAAAATGTTTTTTTTTACAAATTTTGTCCTTAAATATCCTTCAAAATTTGCAATATTTATTTTCGAAAAATTATTGTTTGAGGCCTAATGTACATGCCACCTCATCATCGGATTTCCTCCTGCAATATTTATTAGCTTCCTTTTTAAGTTCAATACCAATTCGTCCTTGTAAACCAAACAAATTTATTGTTTTTAAATTCTACAGAATTTTCTCTCNATCATATGAAAGAAAAAAAATCTGTATATATAACAGAATACATTTTTTGGTCCATAAGGACTAATGGGCATGAAAAATGTTTTTTTTACAAATTTTGTCCTTAAATATCCTTCTAAATTTGCAATATTTATTTTCGAAAAATTATTGTTTGAGGCCTAATATACATGCCACCTCATCATCGGATTTCCTCCTGCAATATTTATTAGCTTCCTTTTTAAGTTCAATACCGATTCGTCGTTGTAAACCAAACAAATTTATTGTTTTTAAATTCTACAGAATTTTCTCTCTCATCTGGTGCCTATATTGTTATTCTACATTGCATTTATTTTTTAAAATAGATTTTTGAATTAACATATTATTAAAATTTCAAAGTCCTTTAAAAAAAAAAAAAAATCCTGACTTCAGAGTGAAAAACTAAGAACACAGCTGTTCTACATTTGGTTTCGTGAGTATATCGATTCTTTCGTGTGTTTTCCAATTTTTTTGTTTTTGTCGCACGGTGTTATAAGATGACGAAGATTTGCGAAACAAAAATTACAATTTTACAATTTTTACTGGAACACACGAAATTTATTCTGAAATTCTCATATACATACATACATGAAAGTCATGAAGAAATTAATATGTATATAATATATATACTCTAGAAAAATATTGCACGCCAATATTTATGTATATACTTGTAAAAAATATGACTTTTAAGTTAAGGCCTGCGAGTAAGTGTGTTAGCTGACTGTGTATGGTGCTAGGGGATATACATATACATACGTTACGTACACAACTAGGGGAATATGAAAACGAGTTTTCGTTTTAACTTTTTTTCGTACATATATCTTTTTTAAGTTTTCATTTCGTACATATATCTTTTTTAAGTTTTCATTTAAATACAATTTTGCAATGTAATGTTCTTCTTTATGCAAAACTGAAGGTAATGCATTGTTTAAGATAAGTGTGCCACCATGTGTAGGTCAGTAGTTGTACAGTAGCATTTTTCAACTGTAGCACTCTTCCCTTAGCCTTGAAATGTAATTTCGTCTGCCATGCATGCCACCTTACACTTTCGATTTTCATTATTACGTCTTTACATCTCTACTTTCTGCAAGCTTTTGTAGAGCAAACTGCAATTTATTTCCTCCTACATTGGGTTTCAAATACACTTATTTACACATACATACATATGCACATTCCACGCTGTTGCGGTTGAAATTGAAAGTGGGAAATGCTAGCTGCTGTGAAATTGTAGCCATTTCTATTTTGACTTTCTTTACTTTGCTCTGTTTTAACTTGACACAATTACTTATTACACAGCAGAGCTGTCTTAGATGTGTGTTTACTTACCAGAGTTAACGGTATACACAATGTGTGACTATTGTTAGCATTTTCTACAATGCCATGCTTTGTTTTTAATTGCCTCTTTCCACTTATAATTCCTTTTTAGCGCATTTATTTCAATATTTGTATATGTATTCGCAAGTATGTACATATGTATTTATTGTTATTTACTTGTTTACGTTTTTTGTTGACTTTGGTCACTTTGTGTAGCCAGTGCTGCCAAAGTCCGCGCTCTCTCTGACCCAGTAAACTGCTTTTCATACGGCACCCGCCAGCAGCTGCAATGTTAAAGCAAGTAAATATGTTTATGCTTCTCTGAGTCGATCATTCGTGCTCTGATGCATTCAACGACGACGACATTGGATTGGATAAGCAGATAAACTACGAGTAGTATGTTTGTTTGAGTGCTGAAGCGCAGGGTGTGGTAGCAGTTGGAAAATATGATGTGAATGAATTTGTGGGTGCAATGAGGTGGAAAGTATGTGTGCTTTAAATACTTGTTGGGCCATATTTTAGCAGTATTGACTGATGTCACTGACTGATGTAATTTGTTGCATGAATATGTATTTAAATTAATTCATTGTTATTGTTAGTGCGTTTTGTCTAATAATCACATTGGAGAATTTTCGTTCAATAACACAGTTTTAGAGGTTTGTCTTCATCTGCCTTTTGTAAGCCTGAATAAGTTGTCCGGTGGATGCCATTGCTGATTTCCAAAAAAAAAAAATTTTTTTTTGTGTACAAAAATCAACATTTCATTAATACCTGTAGTTCAAACTTTAGCTAAAATTTAAAATCATAAAATTGCAAGAAAAGCTTTTGTATGTATGTATTTTAACCAGGGACCGAACATAACAGTTATTGATAAAAACTGTCATGGAAAAATTCACTATGAAGGAAATGTTCTACAACTAAGTGAAACATACCAATCGATTTCGTTTTGCACCGAGACTCAAATTTGAAAATAAATTTTTATTTGCAATTTTTATGCAAAATTTAAAAATATAACAATTATATTTGATTTTTATATTATAAATCCAAAATAACAATTATTTTTGATTTTTATATTATATGGCTTAGATAACAGTAATTAAAGAGTTTTATTTATAAAAGTCATCAATAAAAATCAGTCAGTGATTTTTACTTTTAGAAGTCATTAATATAAATCAGTGATCGACTTTTGCTTTTTAAATCAATCGTATAAAAGTCATTAACATTTTTTCGCAGTTAAGAAGGTATTGGAAAACAAAAGTTTACTACGACTTATTCAAATGACTTTTATAAGTATGATTGAAAAAATAAAGATCAGTGACTGATTTTTATTTATGACTTCGATAACTGTTATTTAAGACATATAAGTTAAAAATCAAAAATAACTGTTATTTGCGGATTATTTAAATAAAAATCAAGAATAATTGTTATTTTCGTTTTATAAAATAAAAGTCAGAAATAACGGTTATTTAAAGAGTAATTAAATAAAAGTCAAAAAATAATTGTTAAAGAGTGATTTTTTTAATAAAAATTATAACTGTTACGGTCCCTGATTTTAACTTAAGTTCTCATAACTGCTACATTTAAATTCGGTGTAGATAAGCAGGATCTTATTGTATTTACATAAGATCATACTTTGACGTCTTTTTTCCTGACATTTCTTAATATTGATGCTTGTTGAAAGAATATTTATTTTGGAAATTGTCTTAAAAAGTATGCAAAACTTTCTATGAATAAATGAACTGCTAAACTACTAATCCGGTTGAAAACTGAGGTTAACAGAAATTACAGAAAATTTATTAGGCTTTGCTAATACAAAAAGAAACTAAAGACTATTTAACTATTTATTTCCAAAGAAACTTGCAACTAAGTAAGATTTAAAATACCGAAAAAAAACTTTTATACTTTCTCACATTCTGATTTCGTATTCGAATTAAACGGAGAATTTTACATTAGAATTCATATGTAAATTTCTCAGGTCGGACTAGTTTTTAAATTCTCTAGACTCGAGTTATTTTTCTATTGTAAACTATTTAATATTCACTAATTTGTTTAATAAAGCCGAGTTATTTCGATGACCTCTATAAACGTAGCCATGCCCAATTTTTTTAATTGAAATTTCCAATTGTTCAGACTTGTTTTTGAAAAACAGCCTTTGTATCATTTGCAATAAGCCAGTAGGAACTAATTATCATTTACTAAAAGAAAAGTAAAGTTTCTTCTCTGTGCCACCGTGATCACTTTTTTTCTGCTATATTAAGCAATTCAAATATATTTTAACTTAATATTTTATATAGTGAACCCGCATGGCGTTAAAACGCCCAACATTTTAAAATAACTATAGTCAGCTTTCTAAAAAGGTGGCAACCCTCTTCAAAAATTATTTTAAGCTAAAATCTACTTAAATTACCTTTGTCTGACATTGTGATACATATTTTAGTTAACTGTTTTATTCAGTTGAATTTGAATTTTTAAACATGTGGCAACCCTTTTAATATGGTTCGGGAATAAAGCCTTGTCAAACCCATTTCGATTGATACCAACAGTTTAGTAACTCATATAACTTATTAAATAATTTGAATTTAACTTTTTAAACGGGTGGCAACCCTCTTTAAACACCTCAAACATATTCTTAGTGTTGAAACTAAAGATTTCTCAACACTCTGTTGTTTAGCATAATTGATTGAAAATAAATTAACTAAATTCGACTTTTCAAAGAGGTGGCAACCCTCTTCAAAATATTTACAAACTACTACGTCCTTAAACGTTTTCGTCTGGTGCCCATATCTATTTTTATTACTTAATTGCCTTAATTAAAATTGGATTTGATTTTTCTAAAAGATGGCAACCCTCCTACAGTTTAATTATGAAACAAAGCTGTTCAAAACAATTTCGACTGACACCCATTTTGTAATAATTGGTTTAACTTTTTAAATAACGGAACGGCGAAGATATTTTGTCCTGGACAAAAAATTCCTTCGCGTATTATATATGTAGATACCTTTAAAAAACATTTTTCTTTACATTTGACAATTCTCCTCTTCTTCGCAAAAAAAAATCAATANTCTTTTCTTTACATTTGACAATTCTCCTCTTCTTCGCAAAAAAAAATCAATAAAATTAGGTTGGACACCGAAAAGTTATCGGTTTAATCTGAGTAGGCATGGGTAACACTGCGCTGCACGGCGCAATTGCGTTAACACCGTAGCCGGAGTTACAATCCAGATGCGGAAGTCGCTAAAGTTTTTCAATATGTGACAACAAATTTCCATCTCCGATAGGTCTTTTGATGTACTCGGGAGTTTAAATTATAGATACCAACTACCATTTTTACGACGTCAGCTTATACATCGTTCAGTTTGCTGCAATGCCCCTATTACCTTTAACGCTAAAAAGTTGTATAGTCAAGTCTNGTCTTTTGATGTACTCGGGAGTTTAAATTATAGATACCAACTGCCATTTTTACGGCGTCAGCTTATACATCGTTCAGTTTGCTGCAATGCCCCTATTACCTTTAACGCTAAAAAGTTGTATAGTCAAGTCTTGGTGATGGGTCTGAAATGAAGGTATGGCATTAACCGAATCCTTAAGTATTAAATTTTAGATCTATTAAGTAAGGGTAAACCCCAAAACCATGCCGCAGTCCAAGCAGCTTTGTCTGACTAGGCGGCCTCTAGCCTTTTCTTCAGCTAGTTAGCGGATGCAATTTTCTGCAGTGCCTCCAGTAAATTCANCAGCCAAAAGGCTTCAGCTAGTTAGCGGATGCAATTTTCTGCAGTGCCTCCAGTAAATTCANACGCTAAAAAGTTGTATAGTCAAGTCTTGGTGATGGGTCTGAAATGAAGGTATGGCATTAACCGAATCCTTAAGTATTAAATTTTAGATCTATTAAGTAAGGGTAAACCCCAAAACCATGCCGCAGTCCAAGCAGCTTTGTCTGACTAGGCGGCCTCCAGCCAAAAGGCTTCAGCTAGTTAGCGGATGCAATTTTCTGCAGTGCCTCCAGTAAATTCAATCAACTACCTTTGATGGTAGACTCGAACGTTGCCCGACGAAAATTCAGCACCAGAAAAAAGTATTCAATGGAATGCCAGGCTTTCAATAAAAGGAATTTCCTGCCCAAGATCAAGCCAAGACATTGAACCAGACAAATATATCTATCTACTTGTGCCAACGAGGCATGTAGAACGTAGGAGATTTTTTTTTATATTTCTCAAAAGAACGAGCTACTATATTTTGCTTACTTTAGTTATGTTAGGTTAGATTAAGGAGGCACATTTGTACCATAAGCGAACGGTAACTGCTAAGCGAAAGCGAAAAACTGTTAATAAGAATAAATTCTCGCAGGCGGCAGATGTCGGCTCTGGAAAACTCCCCCTCAAGTCAAAGAATAATATTTCACTAATGTGGGTCTAGAAAAAAGGCTCTTTAGAAGAAAGTATGCGTAATAAAGTTTCAAAATACGAATTATTAAAATCATATATTAAATTTTTCGCTTTATTTATAAAACATTTTGATAATTTTGAACACATTAAATTTTTCTTCGTTAACATCGTTAACTGAAAAATTTATATCTTTGTGGATATTCATAGATGCTAGACCGTTGAGCCTTTCTTGACATGTTGTATTTCTCAAGTAGGTTTTAATTCTTTTCAGGCATGAAAAGCTTCGTTCAGGTGTGGCTATTGAAACGGGCAAAAGTGCCAATATACGTAAGATCTTAAAAACATT
>NW_016158987.1:61731-73172 GCF_001687245.7 Rhagoletis zephyria | reverse complement strand
TTCTTCTTTATGCAAAACTGAAGGTAATGCATTGTTTAAGATAAGTGTGCCACCATGTGTAGGTCAGTAGTTGTACAGTAGCATTTTTCAACTGTAGCACTCTTCCCTTAGCCTTGAAATGTAATTTCGTATGCCATGCATGCCACCTTACACTTTCGATTTTCATTATTACGTCTTTACATCTCTACTTTCTGCAAGCTTTTGTAGAGCAAACTGCAATTTATTTCCTCCTACATTGGGTTTCAAATACACTTATTTACACATACATACATATGCACATTCCACGCTGTTGCGGTTGAAATTGAAAGTGGGAAATGCTAGCTGCTGTGAAATTGTAGCCATTTCTATTTTGACTTTCTTTACTTTGCTCTGTTTTAACTTGACACAATTACTTCTTACACAGCAGAGCTGTCTTAGATGTGTGTTTACTTACCAGAGTTAACGGTATACACAATGTGTGACTATTGTTAGCATTTTCTACAATGCCATGCTTTGTTTTTAATTGCCTCTTTCCACTTATAATTCCTTTTTAGCGCATTTATTTCAATATTTGTATATGTATTCGCAAGTATGTACATATGTATTTATTGTTATTTACTTGTTTACGTTTTTTGTTGACTTTGGTCACTTTGTGTAGCCAGTGCTGCCAAAGTCCGCGCTCTCTCTGACCCAGTAAACTGCTTTTCATACGGCACCCGCCAGCAGCTGCAATGTTAAAGCAAGTAAATATGTTTATGCTTCTCTGAGTCGATCATTCGTGCTCTGATGCATTCAACGACGACGACATTGGATTGGATAAGCAGATAAACTACGAGTAGTATGTTTGTTTGAGTGCTGAAGCGCAGGGTGTGGTAGCAGTTGGAAAATATGATGTGAATGAATTTGTGGGTGCAATGAGGTGGAAAGTATGTGTGCTTTAAATACTTGTTGGGCCATATTTTAGCAGTATTGACTGATGTCACTGACTGATGTAATTTGTTGCATGAATATGTATTTAAATTAATTCATTGTTATTGTTAGTGCGTTTTGTCTAATAATCACATTGGAGAATTTTCGTTCAATAACACAGTTTTAGAGGTTTGTCTTCATCTGCCTTTTGTAAGCCTGAATAAGTTGTCCGGTGGATGCCATTGCTGATTTCCAAAAAAAAAAAATTTTTTTTTGTGTACAAAAATCAACATTTCATTAATACCTGTAGTTCAAACTTTAGCTAAAATTTAAAATCATAAAATTGCAAGAAAAGCTTTTGTATGTATGTATTTTAACCAGGGACCGAACATAACAGTTATTGATAAAAACTGTCATGGAAAAATTCACTATGAAGGAAATGTTCTACAACTAAGTGAAACATACCAATCGATTTCGTTTTGCACCGAGACTCAAATTTGAAAATAAATTTTTATTTGCAATTTTTATGCAAAATTTAAAAATATAACAATTATATTTGATTTTTATATTATAAATCCAAAATAACAATTATTTTTGATTTTTATATTATATGGCTTAGATAACAGTAATTAAAGAGTTTTATTTATAAAAGTCATCAATAAAAATCAGTCAGTGATTTTTACTTTTAGAAGTCATTAATATAAATCAGTGATCGACTTTTGCTTTTTAAATCAATCGTATAAAAGTCATTAACATTTTTTCGCAGTTAAGAAGGTATTGGAAAACAAAAGTTTACTACGACTTATTCAAATGACTTTTATAAGTATGATTGAAAAAATAAAGATCAGTGACTGATTTTTATTTATGACTTCGATAACTGTTATTTAAGACATATAAGTTAAAAATCAAAAATAACTGTTATTTGCGGATTATTTAAATAAAAATCAAGAATAATTGTTATTTTCGTTTTATAAAATAAAAGTCAGAAATAACGGTTATTTAAAGAGTAATTAAATAAAAGTCAAAAAATAATTGTTAAAGAGTGATTTTTTTAATAAAAATTATAACTGTTACGGTCCCTGATTTTAACTTAAGTTCTCATAACTGCTACATTTAAATTCGGTGTAGATAAGCAGGATCTTATTGTATTTACATAAGATCATACTTTGACGTCTTTTTTCCTGACATTTCTTAATATTGATGCTTGTTGAAAGAATATTTATTTTGGAAATTGTCTTAAAAAGTATGCAAAACTTTCTATGAATAAATGAACTGCTAAACTACTAATCCGGTTGAAAACTGAGGTTAACAGAAATTACAGAAAATTTATTAGGCTTTGCTAATACAAAAAGAAACTAAAGACTATTTAACTATTTATTTCCAAAGAAACTTGCAACTAAGTAAGATTTAAAAAACCGAAAAAAAACTTTTATACTTTCTCACATTCTGATTTCGTATTCGAATTAAACGGAGAATTTTACATTAGAATTCATATGTAAATTTCTCAGGTCGGACTAGTTTTTAAATTCTCTAGACTCGAGTTATTTTTCTATTGTAAACTATTTAATATTCACTAATTTGTTTAATAAAGCCGAGTTATTTCGATGACCTCTATAAACGTAGCCATGCCCAATTTTTTTAATTGAAATTTCCAATTGTTCAGACTTGTTTTTGAAAAACAGCCTTTGTATCATTTGCAATAAGCCAGTAGGAACTAATTATCATTTACTAAAAGAAAAGTAAAGTTTCTTCTCTGTGCCACCGTGATCACTTTTTTTCTGCTATATTAAGCAATTCAAATATATTTTAACTTAATATTTTATATAGTGAACCCGCATGGCGTTAAAACGCCCAACATTTTAAAATAACTATAGTCAGCTTTCTAAAAAGGTGGCAACCCTCTTCAAAAATTATTTTAAGCTAAAATCTACTTAAATTACCTTTGTCTGACATTGTGATACATATTTTAGTTAACTGTTTTATTCAGTTGAATTTGAATTTTTAAACATGTGGCAACCCTTTTAATATGGTTCGGGAATAAAGCCTTGTCAAACCCATTTCGATTGATACCAACAGTTTAGTAACTCATATAACTTATTAAATAATTTGAATTTAACTTTTTAAACGGGTGGCAACCCTCTTTAAACACCTCAAACATATTCTTAGTGTTGAAACTAAAGATTTCTCAACACTCTGTTGTTTAGCATAATTGATTGAAAATAAATTAACTAAATTCGACTTTTCAAAGAGGTGGCAACCCTCTTCAAAATATTTACAAACTACTACGTCCTTAAACGTTTTCGTCTGGTGCCCATATCTATTTTTATTACTTAATTGCCTTAATTAAAATTGGATTTGATTTTTCTAAAAGATGGCAACCCTCCTACAGTTTAATTATGAAACAAAGCTGTTCAAAACAATTTCGACTGACACCCATTTTGTAATAATTGGTTTAACTTTTTAAATAACGGAACGGCGAAGATATTTTGTCCTGGACAAAAAATTCCTTCGCGTATTATATATGTAGATACCTTTAAAAAACATTTTTCTTTACATTTGACAATTCTCCTCTTCTTCGCAAAAAAAAATCAATAAAATTAGGTTGGACACCGAAAAGTTATCGGTTTAATCTGAGTAGGCATGGGTAACACTGCGCTGCACGGCGCAATTGCGTTAACACCGTAGCCGGAGTTACAATCCAGATGCGGAAGTCGCTAAAGTTTTTCAATATGTGACAACAAATTTCCATCTCCGATAGCTCTTTTGATGTACTCGGGAGTTTAAATTATAGATACCAACTACCATTTTTACGACGTCAGCTTATACATCGTTCAGTTTGCTGCAATGCCCCTATTACCTTTAACGCTAAAAAGTTGTATAGTCAAGTCTTGGTGATGGGTCTGAAATGAAGGTATGGCATTAACCGAATCCTTAAGTATTAAATTTTAGATCTATTAAGTAAGGGTAAACCCCAAAACCATGCCGCAGTCCAAGCAGCTTTGTCTGACTAGGCGGCCTCTAGCCTTTTCTTCAGCTAGTTAGCGGATGCAATTTTCTGCAGTGCCTCCAGTAAATTCAATCAACTACCTTTGATGGTAGACTCGAACGTTGCCCGACGAAAATTCAGCACCAGAAAAAAGTATTCAATGGAATGCCAGGCTTTCAATAAAAGGAATTTACTGCCCAAGATCAAGCCAAGATATTGAACCAGACAAATATATCTATCTACATGTGCCAACGAGGCATGTAGAACGTAGGAGATTTTTTTTATATTTCTCAAAAGAACGAGCTACTATATTTTGCTGGCTTTATGTTATGTTAGGTTAGATTAAGGAGGCACATTTGTACCATAAGCGAACGGTAACTGCTAAGCGAAAGCGAAAAACTGTTAATAAGAATAAATTCTCGCAGGCGGCAGATGTCGGCTCTGGAAAACTCCCCCTCAAGTCAAAGAATAATATTTCACTAATGTGGGTCTAGAAAAAAGGCTCTTTAGAAGAAAGTATGCGTAATAAAGTTTCAAAATACGAATTATTAAAATCATATATTAAATTTTTCGCTTTATTTATAAAACATTTTGATAATTTTGAACACATTAAATTTTTCTTCGTTAACATCGTTAACTGAAAAATTTATATCTTTGTGGATATTCATAGATGCTAGACCGTTGAGCCTTTCTTGACATGTTGTATTTCTCAAGTAGGTTTTAATTCTTTTCAGGCATGAAAAGCTTCGTTCAGGTGTGGCTATTGAAACGGGCAAAAGTGCCAATATACGTAAGATCTTAAAAACATTCCCAAAAGGCGTTGTATTAGCTACTTGTAATGCTTCGAGAGCATTTCGAAAATGTTCGTGTGAAACTCGTTTTTTCCACATTTTTACCTCCAGAAGAAAGTTTTGTTTCGAGCAGTCGATTACTTTTTCATAGAAAGCAAACAATTCTTCAGTTTTTTTTTCGTTAAAATCATACTTTGGAAACAAAACACTAAAATTATTTAAAACTGATTTATGGTTTAGGAACCGGCTTTTCAAATGAGCAATATATGTATCAAGGAAGGGAATGTAAAAAGCAATGCGATAGTATGCCTCGGCGTCTCCGGTTTTCACATTAAAGCGATTCTTTTGGCGACTGCTGTATCGCGGTACTTTGATTTCTGTACCTGGGTTGGTTTATACTTCTTCCACGTGTTCGAAAAGCAATTGAAAGTTTTTTTCTGCATCTTGTCGCATTTCTTCAAATTCCTTTAAAGCGTCGTCGGCTAAGCTCATTGCTTCTGCAAGATCTTCATCAGGTACTTGTAATTGCCGGCTAGCAAAGCAACAACAATTTATAAAAAAGCAAATGCTTGGCTGTTGTCGCACGATACAAATAATTTTTACGGTATTTTCCCCGTGACAAATAAAAAGTTTTTGACAATTGGAAGAAATACAACTTCGAAAGTCTTTTTAAAACGATTTTTCATTTTGCTACGTTAGAGCCGTTGCCGAGAAACTTATGGATACATATACATATACACAAAAATTGTTCATTTAAGGTCATTAGAATAAAGGGCAAAATTTCCCGCAAGTTTTGCACGTAATTGTTAAGACGACGTTTTTTTAGCGTCGTACTTTTGATGTTCAGTCGGCTTTTTTTGGACGAGTTAACGATTGCTGAAGGTAAACAAAACTGGAGTGGGCCTAGTAGTGGCACCATTTTCCTTTTTTCAACAAACACTGTGGGTTAAAATGGCCACCGTTTGCCTGAAGATATATAACTGTGGCCTAGTACCCTTATAAGCCTGGCAAGGAAATATTCCGATGCGACTCAAAAAGAGGTCAGATACTCCACAACTCGCTTTGAGTGCATTGTGAGCGAGCCCAAGATCCTAATTGCAGTCTAGTTGTAAGAGTAGATTGCCGGCGTTGATGATTATACAAACAAGTGTAAAGAAATTATTAGTTGGGTTAATAAAAAGTAGTAAAGTTTCTTAAAAAGTTTTTGGCGTGATGGAGCTTTTTTAAAAATAGAAGCTTATAAAAATAAAGCTCTACAACTTTTCCAACAGTATTTCAGAAAAATACAAAATTATTTCAGAAAAACCCGAATGCTTTTCAGAAAGGGAAAATGCAATTCAGAAAAGCTGAAATGTAATTCAGAAAAGACCACATGTATTAAAAAAAAATGGTATTTAAGAAAAATTCGAATGTATTTCAGAATAGGGTAAATGCATTTTAGAAAATCTCAAATATCTTTCAGAAAAACACAAATGTATTTCACAAAAGTTCAAATTTATTTCAGAAAAACTTAGATGTATATCAGGAAGGCTCAAAAGTGTTTCAGAAAAGCCCAAAAATATTTCGGAGAAACACAATTGTATTCCAGAAAAACTGAAATGTATTTCAGAAAAGCTCAAATGTTTTTCAGAGGGGAAGCGCGCACTGCTAACCACTACACCACAGCGGCCGCTTTTTCTGAAATACGTTTGAGTTTTTCTGAATTTCATTTGCGCTTTTCTGAAATACATTTGCCCATTTCTAAAATTCGTTTGGGGTTTTCGGAAATACTGTTGGAAGAGGTGTAGTATTTAGCAAGATTTTCTACTGGGTACTTTTTATTCGTATGTACATATATGCAACTACAAATACAACTATGCACCAATACGAAACCTATTAGGCAATTGTAAAACTCAAGCTATGTTTTTAAATAGGTATTTACAGAGCTTGCCTGCCAGCTTCGTTTTTATTAATTGTGTGCATGTAGATGAGCCATTGATATTTTTGAGTGTAGCAAATCTTTTAGTATTAAATATTTTTAATTAAATTCCTACTTACCTTCACTTTCACTCGTCGCAAGGCAAACAAGAGCTTGCGTTAGACGATTTTACTAATAACACTCGCTCTTGATTGAAATTAACGTAACAGGGAGTAATGGAAGATTCTTGCTCGATCGAAAGGATTTGCTGTGACCCTGAGATCTTCCGAATGTTCTTATTCACTACCATGATGGTGATCCTAAAAGACATGGGGACATAGGATAAAACGATATTAGAAGAGAACTAAAGCAGTATTTCCGTTGGGAAATTGGAATATTATTTCAGGCGTGTATTTGTCTGATGAGTACACTATCGTTTAGGAAACATATCAAAATTCTTGTGTTGTTACTTCTGATCAGTTTCTTGCAAGGCTGTTCTTGTGGCCCGGTCTTTCTGGTCGGAGAAGCTATTTGAAGAGCTGTGATTTCATTGGATTGGATATGGAAACATGGTGACGTCGTGAGCAGACATTGAGGAGAATTTCGTTTTTTATATATATAATACATTTTTTATATTAATAATAACATTCACAACGTCACCGATAATGACAAACATATTAACATCGATAAAAGTGTTGATAACATTAAAAATATCGATAACAACGTGGGTAAAAAATAATGAAACGAAAAAAACGAATCGATAACAATAATCATATCGATACCAACATCGTTATTGCCTTCGATATTGATAAGGGTGAGAGAATTTCTTGCATACACCTGGGGAAAATTAATTCCTTTCAAGGCTAAAACAGTATGCTTTGGCTCAGAGCTTTGTGAGAGAAAAGCACTCTGCCATCATGAGTCAATAATTAAAGGTCTGCTCACTAGTGAGATTAGAGTTTTGACACTCCATTACAAAAAGTTGCACACGCACATAGTACCTCGCTAAGGGAGCCGATATTGTCAAGAGAGCGCGAGAAAACTGTCTTCTGAGCAAACCTTTTATTATTGAATCATGCTCTCTCACAAGTTGTTTGTGCTTTTCTTCTCCAATATAATTTTCTTTGCGGAGTTTTTTGCCAAACGTGAAGTTTTTATTTTCATTCATATCGTTCCAATGTTATCGTTGCATGTTATTGTTGCTTGTTGAGTTTTAAATTTTAAGAAAGCAAGATAATGATAAATATAACAGTAAAACATGTGTACACAATAATAATATTTAACAATAAATAAAATGTAACATGCCACCTGTCGTGTTACTGCATATTGCTCACTTACGTAAATATTGCAATATATTGTATGTATATATTTCCCGCTTCCCAGAAAGCCAAATAGCACACATTTATGCTTGTTATATATATCTTTCAACACTTGTACCGTTAATTTTATAGCTGTCAGTATGGCCAACACCACCTGTCCATTTCTGTTATGACATAATAACCGAAAATGAGGAGCCAATTCAATTGAAAGTGTTTACTAGTTGTTGTTGTTGTTATCATTATATCTCTGGCACATTTAATGAATGGTAATTTCTGGCACTTCCATCCACATTTCGAATTCAATCACAATTATTGCCCATAAAACGCAACTCGTTATCAGATTGTCATTTTTTATGACCATTAAATTTTATGCAAATTTTTTCTTTTACTTATAAATTTTTTGTTAAATTTTTTTCACGCTGCTTACTACTTGCTTATTAAGCGTGTTGATAGTGTGACAACATTTTTTGTTTCTTTGCAACAATAGCCCGAAAAACATTCAACAATATTCACAAAAAAACTGGGTTAATTGCGACCGCAGTTGGCTATTGTTGGCAAAACTTTTATGTGAACGCGTGCATTGTTTCTCTTTGGCCAGCGGCGCTGCTGCTGTTGCTTCTGCTTCTTTCATCCATCTTGCCCACTATCGAGAGCTTTTCAGAGTTATATGCGCTTAAGTAGGTATGTACAGTGACTCAAACAAATGATCACATGTTGATTTTTTTTTAAATATTCAAAAAATAAATATACCAAAATATTGTCCAAGCTTAAAGCAAATCCATATAAATCATAAAATCAAATCAAATCAAATTTTATAAAAAATTTACTAGAATCCAAAAAATTTCCATACAAATTTCAGCTTTTAAATCTGAATCTTTGGAAAATGCAGTTTTATACAATTATAATCTAATAAATTGCAAGTTTCAAACGGCAAAATAATTCCGTTGTGTTTTGAGAATTTTTTTTGTGACGGATTTTTGCAATTTTTTACCATATAAACATGACACTTTCTATGAAGTAAAATGCAAGAGACTGTTCGCAACAAAATAAAAAAAAAAATCAACGTCATTTTTTGTAAATTGCACTTGTTATATAAAAAAAAAAAAACGGCAAAAGCAGTCTCAAAAAAAAAATCCTCAAAAACAACGCATTTTTTTAACGGATGAAACTCGCACTTCATTATACAAAAATTGTATGAGCTATGAAACTGCATACCCTAAAAAGGTCTAAAGAATATTTTGATGGAAATTTGTTGAATTTTCCTAAATTTTGAATAAACTTTTAAACTGTGATTTACATATATGTTTATAATTAAAGCTTGGGTGGTATTTTTTATAGAAAATAACAATAAAAATTTACCTCAATAAACATTAGGAATATTAAAAAAAAAAGAGATCAACACGTGGTCATTTATTTGAGTCCCTGTATATACAAACAAATTTAATTCACATGATCGCCTGTCATATCTAAATATGTAACTTTACAGCGTGTAAACAAAGTAATTCTGCTGCCAAATGTCATTGATGCGATGGTTGTTGATTCTGTTTGCTAGCAACGCCTTACAATTTTTGGCTCACTTCAGTGCCAAGCCATGTGTGGAAAATGAACGTGTCTGTGCGGACATCCTAAGCCATGGCTGTGCTTGCTACACTCTTGGATTAGCTGCGCTTTCGGGTTTTTCATATGCAAATTTAGTCGACTGCTAATTAACTAGTTTTTAAGAATTTGACAGGTCGCTGATGTTTTGGTGACTTTGACGGGCTAACCGTGGAATCTATGATGGTCTCGTCAAATGCCATTTGTCATTTGTCCGTAATAGCTAGGTCACGATACGATTGTTGATTTTTTATTTATTTGTGAAGGAAATGGCGCCAAATTGTATTTTTTTTGGGCACCACATCAAATGTTCAAGAAAAGGCATGATAGAAGAAACAGAAACTTTTAATTTTGGTACTACCTCAGCAATTTCTGGATTTCGACAAACTCACCAACACCCCATTTGCTGGAACGAAATAAGTTATTCGTAGGCCTAGACTTTAAGGGATAGGTGGAGTGTGAAAAAGAATTGTGCTGTGCGAAAACTAAACTCCTATGTACGCCGCTCATAGGGGTATTTGGCCGATTTTTGCGGCCAAAATTATTATTTTTTTTTCGGAAAAACGTGTTTAAACAATTAGAATGGTAAATGTTAAAAATCAAGTGGGATGTCGAATTACACTGGATCACAAATTTTAGTTTGGTTTTGTGTTGTCCAGACGCCACTATCCAATTTCTATGTAGAATTGCCGGTGATTCCGAAAATCGAGTTAATTTTTTTTCTATGGATACGTTTTCGAGATATTTTCAATTTACCGTTATTCAGCTCAGAACAAAAAGTAGTTCCACTTAATCATGTATATCTTACGAACCAATTTAACAATCTGATCAAAGCTAATGTAATTCTCCATAAACCATATATACATTACTTTCCGATAGGACTGATAGTTTCTGACAAATTATCATTCCAGTTTTTTTTGTTTTTTTTTTTTGAATGAAAAAATTAAAAAAAAAAATCGAACTTTAACAGAAAAATAAAAAAAAAACAGGTTCTGTGACAAATTTTTGCATCTGTGCTAAAGCCTGTTCTGTAACAAACAAACAAAAATTAAGTTACTGCTGAAGAAAATTGATGGATAAATAAGAAATAATGAGTGGTCAATGATAATGCGCAAAGATTTTGTGCATGAAATATGAGTAGAAAAGCGTGTCACTCAGGTGTACGTGGCGTATGAGTAAATTTCTTTTCTGCTCATTTTTCATACAAAAAAGCGTTGCGTATTTTCATTTGACCACTCATTATTTCTTATTTATTCATGGATTTTCTTCAATAGTAACTTGATTTTTTTTGTAATAGAAAAAGCTATAGCAATGCAAAAATTTGGCACAGAACCTGTTATTTGTTAAATTTTTCTTCTGTTAAAGTTTGGATTTTTGTTTTCATTTTTTCATTAAACAACTAAAAAAAACTGGAATGATTAATTAATTTGTCAGAAACTATAAGTCCTATCGGAAAGTGACGGTTAATGGAGAATTTTATTAGCTCTCATTTGCCGTATTTTACAACGCTTTTATCAACTTGCAATGTTGTGGCTCCAGAAACTTTCAATGTTGTGTGTCCGACACCATAAAACCTTTGCTTTGCAAAGTTCCTATAAAAAAGTCTAGTGCATAGGGCGACATCTGTAGTGAATAGGGCGAGGTAGATGACATCTAGATGTCGCCCTATGTACTACGTTCGCTACAGCGGAAATAGACGACACGCCATTTCTTTAAAAGTTCCTATAAAAAGTCTAGTGCATAGGGCGACATCTGTAGTGAATAGGGCGAGGTAGATGACATCTAGATGTCGCCCTATGTACTACGTTCGCTACAGCGGAAATAGACGACACGCCATTTCTTTAAATAAAATTAATTGGTGCTCGTTTGTATGTACATAGATATGTAAATGCATGCGTGTGCACCTTTCTATTAGTATCGTTGAATTATTTTAATATCTATCGCAAAATTTTATACAGACAAGA
>NW_016158987.1:56413-60865 GCF_001687245.7 Rhagoletis zephyria | reverse complement strand
ATGCGCCCCACGCTTTTCATTTTCAATCTCATAAATTGTTTATAACGACTTTTGCTAAAATTTCAAAATCAAAAGTTATCAAAACAAATTCTATGGGACTGAGAAATATTATTTTCTACTTTTTAGTCCATTAATAAAAGCGTTGTATATTAAAAAGTTTTTTTTTTATATTATTTATTTTATATTGAGATTGTTAAATTGGTTCGGTAAGAGGTAAATTGAAAATATCTTGAAAACGTATCCATAGAAAAAAATTAACTCCATTTTCGGAATCACCGAGCAATTCTACGTAGGAATTGGATAGTGGCATCCACAGAACATTTTTTGCTGAAAACCAATGTTATTACACAAAAAAAAAAACAAAGTTGCTTCAAGTTTGTAAGAACACGCGTACCTACGTGTTCGTCTTGGCGAGCAGATGTTTTATATCTGGGTTAGAATATTAAAAGTGTTGCCATCTGTTGGAAATTAAATTCAATTAAGTTAAATGGACTGCTGCAATATGGCTATCAATCCAATGGTTTTGGGAAAGATTAATGCCTAAACAACATGTATGACGGTTGCCACCTGTTTAGAAGATCAAATTCAACTTTAATTCCGGAAATTAGATAATTCAAATCGTATGTGTCACAATATAGTTAAGAAAATGTAATAAAACTACATTTTTGTAATATTAACAGAAATACAACAATTTCATTTATTGTTAAGAAACTGTTGTAAGCATTAATCAGGAGTAAATTAGGGTTCTCAACTACACAGTTCAACAAAATTTTACCACCTGATTTAAACACATCGTTTCTTGTGGATTTTCTGATGCTGAATCCAAATCTGGACGCAGAGTTGCTCTATCACGTCAGACTTTTGAGATATCCTAACCTCAAACTACCTCTTATTGTCTTCCCCAACAGACGTTTGAGGAGTGAATATATCAGCAATTTTCATCCAACCTAGACTTAATTGTCAACTACGCCGTTAACGCTAACCTTATAAATTGTTTGTGAATGGAATTGCCTATTTGTAAGAATAAGCAAATAATGACATGGGTTCCGAAAACAGAAACCAGTCAATTCGAAAACGTCCTATCTCAGCAAACGGTTGAAAAAGGCCTTATTTCAGAATTTGGTTGAAGAACGCCATATCTCAGCTGCCGAAATATTGCATTTATAGTGAGCTAGGGTGTTTTAGAACCGGCTGCCGAATAGGGTGATATTCTATTCTTCCGACGAAATATAAGTCAATATCGGTTAGTAAGTTATACAGAACACTTAGGTCCTCAATCGGACCTGTTACGGTGCCACAAGAAATCTCTCTTGCGTCTGCTTCTGTGAAGAAGAATACTTGTATATTGGGCTTGTAGGCAGCGAACGGCATGTCTAAGCTTTTCCCTTTCTTGCATACTTCAGTGTCGCGGCACCCATACCAAACAAACGATTGAATTGCTCTGCTAACACTTTAAGTGATTTGTGGCAAATCACTATACATTCCAAGTTATTTGTGACAGAATTCAGATCTGCCTGACAGTCTGGGTAAATATACATAGATATTTTTGCTGTCCTTCAAAACATTCGGCAGCCTTCTGCATGGCCGCTACCTCGAATTGGGAGACGCTACAGTGGTCCGGCAGGTGGAATGACTGTTGTAAATCTAGTTTTACCGAGTACTAACACTCTCCATGCGATCTTGGATTCGTCAGGGTAGTACTGAAAAGAGCCTTTGGGTTCCAGAACGTCTTCGATCTATCGAAGATTGTGGTCGGCCCGCAATAGTCCGTTTACTCCAAAATTGAGGTATGACCACGGTGTTGTAAATTTAAAAATGTAACCTTTTGGCACATGTTGCATACTTTAAGTTCTCTTTATGCTAAAAGTCACCTTAACACTCTAGTCGTCTTAAGAGAGAGGGGTATGTGACTGCAAAAGTGTATGCTAACATAGAGTTAGTGAAGGACTAGAATTCAAATTTATTCACGAAAAAGATAGGTTGCGAGGGGTCTGTGATCAATGGTAGCGATATAAGTATTTCCCTACAAGTTTTTTAAAGCCGAAAAATGTATGGAGATAATCACCAACTTATATTTTCCGTTAAATAGATCTGTCGTCGGAATTGTAGCCTTACTATTGTTATTATATTTTCAAAGAAAACATAAAGTGTAAATGTTTTATGCTTCCACAAGACTCGATTCTAAATACTATGCCTTAGGCAATTTATGGCAAAAGAAAACTAATTGAAAGAAGGAGCAATTTAAGTTACCTTAACACCTCGACAATTGCTCATTTATATACATATACCTGTGTATGTACGAGTATGCAGTTGCAGCTTAGTACTAGTATTCACACTCGCATTGAGAGCCGTTGAATTTAACCCAACAAACAACAAAACCATAAAGCAGAGCAATCACTATTATATATTGCAACACATGAAATCAATTGTTGCCGACACTCAAAGTGATTGCTTCTAGAAACAAAATGTTGCACCATGTTTTTAACAACAGCAACAGCAACAACAACAACAACAACAACAACAACGAAAACGGTGACTAACTAAAATNATTGCACCATGTTTTTAACAACAACAACAGCAACAACAACAACAACAACAACAACAACAACAACGAAAACGGTGACTAACTAAAATGAGTGCATTCAGTGCGCGGGCTGCTTAGTTCATTGTTGGTTTGTTGGCGCGGTGTTTGGCAGGCGAAGAAATCCAATAGCGCAGCGTTGTTGCAACATTNTGAGTGCATTCAGTGCGCGGGCTGCTTAGTTCATTGTTGGTTTGTTGGCGCGGTGTTTGGCAGGCGAAGAAATCCAATAGCGCAGCGTTGTTGCAACATTTAGTGTGGTACGGTGCCGGCACGTATACTCACATACATACCTGTGAGTGAGAATGCATGCGCGCGCGTGTGTGTGCATGCAAATTGCATGTAACCGGTAATAGTGCACGGAATGCAAAATGATTGTCAAATACGAGTAGTTAAGCAAGAAAGAAAAAAAAGGCGCGCGTGGAAAGTGCGATGGAGAACGGCGACTAGGCATGATGACATCATGAATATGTAAAGGAAAGGGGAAAATGGAAAATGAAAGATTATGCGAAATGCATTTCATTGACGTGTGTGATGCAAGAATGTGCTGCTGTGCGCATTGTGCAGAAAATGAAGTAACTTGTGGGTGATAGCAAAAGAAAAGTCAGACGGCTGAACGGTTGACATTTGAGATCATTTGAATGTCTAAGCAGACTACGCTCAGTAATTATTTATTTATTTACTAAGTAAATTAGCACTCACATTCAAAATGAAAGTTCAAAAATAAATAGTTAGTAAGTAACATTCACCACATCCGCCCAGGATTTGCAACAGCTGTTTGCAGCCTACTTACTTACATATATGTACATTCACACATAATTCAGCGACGATATCGTATCACCTCTGCAAATGACCCATATTGCGCGACTTACGATTTGTGGTGGAAAGGAAGAAATTGAGAGTGTGTGAAATGCAAACGAAAAAGTGAAACGATGGAAGGAATTACCTACCAGTGTTGTTAACACGAAAATGAATGGGCAAATTAAATTTAATGATTGTCATTGAAAGTACATAAGTAAAGTAATACGCGCTTGCTAAATCCGCGAAAATTGGAGCAACGGCTGCTTGTATTTACAACACACAAAAGTAAAATAAAATCGTAGATAGACAATCGTAAATAAATTCGTATTTTATATGCGTATTTTTTTTTGCAACTCTTTTTTTTTATTTTTACTGTTGTTTATTTTCGTTGTCTACTTTTTCGCTCTCGTAAGGAACTAACTTGCAAACGAAAGTGGTAGCAATTTCGCCAAAATGCTTGCCTTGTTGCCGCTTAGCACAGGAAATACGACGGATGTCGTGAGCAATGTTACTGCATGTACTTTTGGCGAAGTTAAAATATTTAAAAAATAGTTCGAGGAAATATTTCGCATTTTGCAAATAAAGTAAGAGATGCGCGTCCATGTAATGTTATTTTCGTACACTTTCAAATAATTTAAAAGTATATAAATAAAATATGATGCGCCTTACAGAGGAATTCTGGCAACTGTCTTTCAAAACACCACAGTCTTTCGAAAGACCGGCAAATATCTTGAAAGCCTTTTGCTGTTTTTCTAAAGACTAATTGAAAGCGTTATGTTATTCTTTGAGCAGTAATTTTATTTTTTAATTAAAAAAATATGTATTTTTCTTTCTAAAACAATAAGAAGTAATAAATTAAAGAGAGAAAAATTATAAAAAAAATTAAGCAAGAATAAAAAAAGGAATTTTTTAAAATTAAATGAAATTGAAAGAATTAAATGAATTAAAGAAATGAAATCAAAAAATTAATTAGAACAAGTAATTTTGAGCAAAAAAAAACCGACTTCAACCCTCATATATAAATATATATATATATACTAGCAGACCCGGCGAACTTCGTCCCGCCCAAA
>NW_016158987.1:11999-56313 GCF_001687245.7 Rhagoletis zephyria | reverse complement strand
TTTAATTTAAATATTTTTGATACATTCGTTTTTTGAAGAATTTTTTTTTTCGGCGCAATTTTGGGAGACATTTTTTCCTCCAGAACAAATTTTTTTTTTGTCAAATTATTCAGAACTTTTTTCTCCCTTTTCAAAAACTCCAAATTTATCGAAAAGCTACTCAGAACAGCTTTTTTTTTGGTCTTTTTGCGGCAACTATTTCACTGCTGGGGTAAACATTTATAGAATCTAACAAAAAATACGTAGTTATTTATTATTCTTATGAATTTTTATTATTCAAAAATCATTTCGTCTTAACACATATTTACACATTTACAAAATACATACATAATGTATATACATATATAAAATAAGTTTATACATATACATACAATAAAGAGAGAAAGGAGAGAAAGAAATATTCATTAAAAATACGAAATAGAATATATTTTTCAAATTCGAAGTAATAAATGATTACGGCAAACAGGCGAGTGACAAAAAATTTCATTTCAAATTTGAAAAAAGAAATTTTGAAACTTAATGGTGCTGATTTTCATGTGTATGTTTTATAAGTGGCATGCATGATAAAGATAGCTACAAATTAGATCTATATAATTGGCAAATTTTGAACAAAATGCATTTATGTGTAGCGCATACAAGGGAGAGAAGTTTGGGATAAGAGCTTTTGACTACTCATGATTTATCACAAGCGTTTGAGCTTTCTCCCCTTAAAGTGTANTGGATAAGGGCTTTTGAAGTGCTTTTCACTACTCATGATTTATCACAAGCGTTTGAGCTTTCTCCCCTTAAAGTGTACACACTGCAAAAAAATTCATTATCTTTCAGTTCTAATTGGGTTTTGGGGGAGTCTACTGACAACTCAAAGACACAACTAAACCATTTATATTATTAAGAGTGGATTTCTTTAAATATAAGCAGCTAGTTGAGTGTTGTCCTAGACAAGAAGCCATCTTTGTTTTTTGCTAAATAATTTACATAAGTTGTAAATACTTAAAACTAAATAAGTGGCAGGGTTTACATACACAGCAGCCAAAGAGCGATTTTCGCCGAGGAAGAAAATTTGAATTTGAGGGAGCAAGAAAAATTTTTACATCTAAAATACTCTTGAAAATTTATATGGCCAGAAATGAGATTATTTTAGTGTTGTTGCGAACTTTTTTCTCTAAGCGCAAGTGACTTTAATTGAATTTAATTTTCGTTTACTTTTAGGTAGTCACTTAGCACTACTTCCTTCTACTACTTTTCCGCCACAGCGAAATCGGTCTCGGTATTTTAAAATACATTATGCGCCATCTCTGTGCCTTAGCCTTTGTCATTAAGATTCCTCAATTTCCAATTTGTTCGTTCCTTTGCGAAAATCTAAAATTTTCTACTCGTTTTTATGTTTTTTCTTTCTCACTAAATTTTCGAAGTCGCTTTTGCCACAACTTCCTCCTTATAATTTCATAATTAAAACTAAAATTCATTCCGCCCTCGTTGCTGAAATCATATACACAGTAATCGTAGAAGTAGCCGCGCGCTGTATCCCAACGTCCAATGGCTTACTTCTTTTTATGTGCGTAGCCGTGTCCGCTGGACGAGAAATCGTAGCCGCTGGATGAGAAGCCACCATGCCCATAACCGCCATCATGTCCATAGCCGCCATCATAGCCACCACCGCTGATTCCATGTTCGACCACCGAATGTCCGGCTACCACTGGTACGGGTACGTGCACAGCAACGGGTCTTTCAACATGCACTGGCACTGGGCGTGTCACATGAACTGGGTAGGGACGATCGATAGCCACCTTGACAGGCACTGGCACTGGGCGATCGACTGTGTAGGGCACGTGTTTCTCGACGGTGTAGGGCTGTGGCACTGACACGGGCACCTTGACATGATAAGGACGATCCACTGGCACTGGGTAGGGTCTGTCGACGCGCACTGGTACCTCCACTTTGACCTGTTTCTCTACCACAACTGGGTAGGGTTTCTCTACGGCCACTGGATAAGGTTTGGGTATAGTGACTTGCACGGGACGATCGACTGGCACATGTACGGGTACTTGTACATGACGGATGACCTCGTAGGGCTGTGGTACTGGCACTTGCACTTTGACGGGCACTTGAACGTGCTTGATAACTTCATAAGGTTGTGGTACGGGCACTTTGACGGGCACTTGTACGTGCTTGATCACTTCGTAGGGCTGTGGCACTGGCACCTTCACTGGGTAGGGACGATCGACTGGTACGGGCACCTTAACCTCGACACGCTTCTCGACGGTGTAGGGCTGTGGCACATGTATTGGCACCTTGACATACTCCTTGACCGAAACGGGCACCTTGCGTATCACTTCGTAGGGCTGTGGTACCGGAACTTTAACTTCAACGGGAACACGCTTCTCATGCACCACCGGGTAGGGACGATCAACAGTCACCGGCACTGGCACGCCCTTGGTGATGGTGATGGTTTTGTGTACATCGGCTGTCTTGCTTATGAGGAAGGGATGATGTGCGACACCGCCTCCCGACACATAGCCGCCTGACGCATAGCCGGTGTGTCCGTAAGATGTAGCGGGTCCGGATACAAGTCCATAACCATTACCATGTTCAATGCCACCATGGCCAATGTAGCCGAGATCGAGTCCGGAGTGACCGTAGCCATAGCCGAGTTCGAGCAGACCGCGTTTGTCGAGCTTCTTCTCGAGCGGTACTTTCTTGCCTGAAGCTGAGCTGGCAGCTGCAGCTTCGACGGTGGCTTTCTTGGCGGTGGTATCGCCCGCGTAGGCGGTGGCCACGAGCAGCGCGGCTAAGCAGATCTGGAAAAGAGGAGGGGGAAAGATTTCTTTATTAATTTTGTTTTTCGAATCAAGTTGGTGGGTGAGTTGATAATAATTAACTAAAAATTGGGTTTTCATAAAAAAAAAGTCGGAACATTTCAAAAAAAATTTCAATTAATAAGGGGTTTCACAATTTGTTTATAACAAATACGTTTTTTATATGACTAAAATATGGCAAAACTTTTTATATTTACTGACCTTGGGTGGAAAGAAATAAAAAATTTTATGTACTTAAATTTTTAATTTTAAATAAGTCTTTTGATTCTACATTTTTTTTTTTATATAATATAAATATGGCAATACCTTTTCGATTATCTGACCCGAATGACTGAGCGATTTTAGAAAATAGATTGGAAATATTTTTTGAAAAGTCCTTTGATTCTGCAAAATTATGTGGTTTTCTCCAAATTTTTGTAAGAAAATTTTGTTAGCTTGTTTGGTCCTTATATAACAAAAATATGACANCAATTTTGTTTTTCGAATCAAGTTGGTGGGTGAGTTGATAATAATTAACTAAAAATTGGGTTTTCATAAAAAAAAGTCGGAACATTTCAAAAAAAATTTCAATTAATAAGGGGTTTCACAATTTGTTTATAACAAATACGTTTTTTATATGACTAAAATATGGCAAAACTTTTTATATTTACTGACCTTGGGTGGAAAGAAATAAAAAATTTTATGTACTTAAATTTTTAATTTTAAATAAGTCTTTTGATTCTACATTTTTTTTTTTATATAATATAAATATGGCAATACCTTTTCGATTATCTGACCCGAATGACTGAGCGATTTTAGAAAATAGATTGGAAATATTTTTTGAAAAGTCCTTTGATTCTGCAAAATTATGTGGTTTTCTCCAAATTTTTGTAAGAAAATTTTGTTAGCTTGTTTGGTCCTTATATAACAAAAATATGACANATTTATGTACTTAAATATAAATATGGCAATAGCTTTTCGATTATCTGACCCGAATGACTGGGCGATTTTAGAAAATAGATTGGAAATATTTTTTGAAAAGTCCTTTGATTCTGCAAAATTATGTGGTTTTCTCCAAATTTTTTTAAGAAAATTTTGTTAGCTTGTTTGGTCCTTATATAACAAAAATATGACAATAACTTTTCGATTGACTGACGCTGTGGGTAAAAACAAAAAAATCTGTTTCGCTTAAATTTTTAATTAAAAAAAATTAAATTTGTAAGCCTTTTTAGAAAAAACTTTGAAAATATTTTTTAGCGGTTATTTGCATCTAAAAATTCTTGTGTTTTTCTTTTTAATTTCTCGCATAACCTTTTTCTAACTTTAATTTAATTTTTGGTATTTTTTGCTTTATACATTTTGATATGTGCACCGATATAGCTTAGCTGGCTGTGTGCTTCAATAAAAAACGTGAATCTATTCCCTAAACTTTACACTTTTGGTCTTATCCCTAAAAAAAATTTTACTTTATAGAGCTTTCTGAGTTAAAAACATAAATTTTAGGGGATGCTTTCGATTTCAAGACAACCGGCCAGGTACGGGCATGATTTTTAATGTCGGTGAAATTTTTTTGTGGCCGACTTATAAGCTTTTTTGTATTTTATATAAAAATCGATATCTGNCACAATTTGTTTATAACAAATACGTTTTTTATATGACTAAAATATGGCAAAACTTTTTATATTTACTGACCTTGGGTGGAAAGAAATAAAAAAATTTATGTACTTAAATATAAATATGGCAATAGCTTTTCGATTATCTGACCCGAATGACTGGGCGATTTTAGAAAATAGATTGGAAATATTTTTTGAAAAGTCCTTTGATTCTGCAAAATTATGTGGTTTTCTCCAAATTTTTTTAAGAAAATTTTGTTAGCTTGTTTGGTCCTTATATAACAAAAATATGACAATAACTTTTCGATTGACTGACGCTGTGGGTAAAAACAAAAAAATCTGTTTCGCTTAAATTTTTAATTAAAAAAAATTAAATTTGTAAGCCTTTTTAGAAAAAACTTTGAAAATATTTTTTAGCGGTTATTTGCATCTAAAAATTCTTGTGTTTTTCTTTTTAATTTCTCGCATAACCTTTTTCTAACTTTAATTTAATTTTTGGTATTTTTTGCTTTATACATTTTGATATGTGCACCGATATAGCTTAGCTGGCTGTGTGCTTCAATAAAAAACGTGAATCTATTCCCTAAACTTTACACTTTTGGTCTTATCCCTAAAAAAAATTTTACTTTATAGAGCTTTCTGAGTTAAAAACATAAATTTTAGGGGATGCTTTCGATTTCAAGACAACCGGCCAGGTACGGGCATGATTTTTAATGTCGGTGAAATTTTTTTGTGGCCGACTTATAAGCTTTTTTGTATTTTATATAAAAATCGATATCTGGGGTATTTTTAAATATTTAGATTATAATTTTTTCTTTATTTTTATAAAAATTTGTTTGTAGTTATGGACATTACAAAAAAAAAATTCCCCAGATATCGATTATTATCTAATATATAAAATCGGTTATAAATCGGACAAAATTTTTTTTCGAATAACAAACAATGTATTTCGGTTACATCGAAATTAAAATCAAGCCCGTTAGGACGGGTTGCCTTGAAATTGAAAGCAATAGGGGTGATTTCAAGGCAGCCCAGCTCCAAAATGAACCTAAATCGGCTAAGAAAATTTAGCAATAGTCATAATATATGATATACCTGAGAAACAATTTTAGTTTTGCTATATTCTAACATACAAGCGACACATTGCGTCAGCAGGTTCGTTTCTTAAGTCTTTCGTGTCTCACCTCATAATACTCGATGCTTACATGTTTGGATGATTTTTTTTTTTAGAATTTTGCTTGGTATGTATGCAATATAAAACCCCTAAAAAGCATTTGCCACTACAATTCACAATCTATATACAATAAAATGTAAACATCAACAACAATGCCTACCATTATGCACAACATTTCTATTGCTCGTACTACCCGTCTTTGTCTTCTTCAAGCCACCTGCCGTACGTGTTCGACATCGATAAAACAATATAAATATTGCTTCACACCAAAAAATGCAACGCCAAATGAAGCAATCACACAGCAAGCGAAAGTGTCAGCGCCAAAACAAAAAAAAAAAATGCGTTAAACCATAGCAAGCTGTTGTAGGTGAAGCATTGCGACAATGGGTGAAATTTTTGAATTTGACACCCATCAATAAAGCCGGCAAACAATAATAATTACATAATAAAAATTACTGGCACATAGTAGGCGCAAATTGCGCGCACACTGCAATTGTAACAATTTGATGGCATTTAATTAAACTAATTAATCGACGAAAATGGAGGAATGCCGTTGAATTTGTGTCACATTTGAATCTAAGTATGTTGATGCGATTTTAGTCTGGTTGGCCTGAATGCATAGCGGAGCTTCCGCAAAACTTAACTTAACTTAAGCAAATGCGTTTGTCTGCAAAAATGCGTCGCCACCACAATGGCTAACGGCTAATGAGTGGCCGCATACTTAGATAGCGTTGAAGGCAAGCAGGCAGCAAGCAAAGGTTTGCTATGTCTGGAAATACACGCAGGCGTTCACTTCCTTAGCGATCGAATTACGCACTCATGAAGGGGCTTATATTTCGCAGCGCAGTTAACGTAATAACGGTAACAGTTGTGATGCGCGCGAAAAACGTGGTAAAAGAAGCAAAAACTATCTACTTGAATTGAGTGCAAGTAGGCGCCCAACAGTGTATGAATGAACAAGTTGTGCACTGCTTTGCTTGCATGCATGCATTTCTTACTTTTTTCGCTCACATCTTTTTATTTTGCTACTGGCTTCTGTTTTTATATTTTTTTTTTTTTGCGCCAACCACTTGCATGCACATTTACATTCAAGCAATTTTAGCGAATTTACGACAATTTTATTGCCCGGCGTAGTTTACAATGTGATTACAATTCGCTTTCGGGCAAAGACGGTGCGCAATTGTTGAAAGCGAACGTGGTTTCAAATGGTTTATTCTACGTTTTTGTTTCATTGTTCATGGCTGTGTTACTTTTACGGCATTTTATTGCGTATAACATGGCCAGCTGGCTGGCTATTGTTTATATTTAGCTTTGGTTTCTTCGCAAACTTAGAAATATTGTGACAATGGAACGGAAATGTGTGGCTATTTTGCAATGAGTTTAGTGCCAAAATTTATTGCTCCACTTTGCTGGCAAGCGGAGATTTTCGTCTTTTAATGCATTGTTAAACTTTGAGTGGGACATGATTTTGATCGTTGATACTTTTTTGTGAATTGAGCGTGTAAAGTGGGTTAGTGTCTACTTTTGACGGTGTGGCAACTTTTGAAGGTGCAAAATTCAAAGGGAGGTAGAGCTAAGGAATAAGATCAAATTATTAACACAAATCGATTGGAAGCTAGTTTTTAATAAAGTGAAGGATATTCTTGACTTTGGGAACCTAATTCTAATTTTTTTTTTTTAGAAATCTTAAAATGTTTTTCCGATTTTGCTTTATTTTATAGTATATTAGAGCAGCTATCTAGCACTTGATGTTTGAGAAGTAGAGTTAAACTGGTTCATGCCCTTAAGGAGGTGTCGAAGAAGAAGTGATATGGCATTTAAAGAAGGTAAATACTAAACAGACTTCCTGTTAAAATCAAACACATCAATTAAAATGTCTCCTTTTGGCTGATATATCTTTTCTGCCTCTTCTAAAGCGAATCATATAGCCCCGGAATTTGTCATCATGCTGCGATAGAAGCTGGGCCTACAAGCATGGTCTCAATTTGGTTATCCGGCTATGGCCAGGCAATAATTGCATATTTAAGCAGCAAAAATCAGATACCAGAGATAGAGATTACAAGGCTTTAGGGATATTATATGATCGTATCATTGTGGCAAAAAATTTATATTCACAGCAAAGTACCCAAAATGAGTTGGGTTGTAAAAGTTAATTTCTAATACTCTCAGGCTATAAATTTTGCCTGAAAAATATTAGACCGCGACGAAGGTTTCTCCATTAAGCCTTTATACCCTTTTTTCATTGATGACTATAGGCCCTTTAGCTGAGCTTGCCTTCATCTTCTAAATTCTTTCTCTTTGCTCTATTAGACTCAGTTTAAGAACAGACGTTAACGGAAGACGGTGTCCTCTTTTAAGGGAATGATGGGAAACCGGTGAGTTTTTTTTTATCGTGCATTGTTACACGCTGTCAGAAAACGGGAGACAGGAAGTAGAACTGGCACGGAGACTGCAGGAAGTTTGCAAGAAGGGCTGGAACATTCCTTTTTTTGCAATGAGCTCTCTATCACTGTAGTGTTTTTTCGGGCAGAGGCACCTACCGCTAAGGCTCAAATGCGCGACGATGGTAAGGAAGATAAATATCATCTAAGTATATGTGTTAGCAAAGCAAAAGTCAGAGCTTTTCGTCTTGCTCATCGCGCACTCTAAGTTATTATAAGAGTGAGAGCGGTTCTGCGTCTAACGAGAGCAACACATTCACAAGGGATGTGTTTTGGCGTTTCTTCGTCCATCTCACAGAAGCGACAGACGTTCCTGTCTGAAAGATTCATTTTACTGAGGTGATAACGCAGGACACAATGTGCCGTGAAGTACCCGGTGAGAGTTCGAAGGTCCCACACGGCCATAGTAGTAGGATTGCTGGAAACTGCGCTGCGGATGAGTTTCCACCCCGAAGTCGATATACCTAGTAAATAGAGAGTATACTGTATAGTGCATACTGCTCTTGGACGGATGAGCCCCGTGTCAGCTCAGCGAATGTTGGACGAAAATAAGGACAAGCACAGATGTTCGCTGTTCGCTCTGGGCGAGGCGGAAAACGGACAAGGGCTTGCAAGGCCGAAACTCTCAATTCTGGGGCTATCTTTACAAACACTGTCCGAAGGGTATTCATGCGGTGGGTATAAATATTAGAACTGATTCTCAGCTAAATATTTAAAGAACGATGAGGTGGTGTGATCTTATGCAAACAAATTTTTTCAGAACAAAATTTCACGAAAGCAATTTAAGTGAAAAATTATTTAAATTTTTTATGGAAACTAGATCGCCCTCACCCGCTTCGCTGAAAGTATGAAATTTTTGCGTGCTACATGGAGTAAAATTTATTTCAAGAAAACTCAATTCAAAAACAGGAATTTTAAAATTTCTTTAACCATATTCAAAATATTTTCAAACTAAAACTTTCTTAAACTTCTTATATAGAGGGGGAGGGGGGGGGGCGTGGAGCCTCCATAAAAAACCGAGTTTTTCATACCGAATATCTCTGGATATGTTCATGGTAGAGTACTGGAACTTTGTGTGGAGATATATCAAATCAATCTTATACGCATAGAGATGCCGCTGGTATTTAGCCCAACTTAAAATATAGGATACATTTAATCTCGATTAGGCTCGAGGGCGTGACACCTCCCATACAAACGGAATTTTTCATACTGTATTTCTCAGGAAATATTTTTTTGGTAGATTACTGGAACTTGGTATAGAGATATATAAATAAAAGCAGTATACGAAATTTCATGATTATCGGTTGAATAGTTAAAGCGTGAAAGCGTAGCAAACAAATAAACCCACTTTCGGATTTATAATATTAGTAAGGAAGTAAGGATTGACAGAAAATAAAAAAAATCATTTTCCGTTTAAGTTGCTGGGGAAACCGGCACTGAGAGTTAGAATAGAGCAAGGGAATTGAAGTTTCACGAGGCCCAAAGTAGTGACTCAGGCAATGACCGCCAAGGGACAGTTTAGAATAATTCACTTCCTAGACCAAGTTTGCTGCCTAAGTCTTTCGTTTTGTATCAGCCAATGCAGCTAAATCAAATACTGATTTCGAACGGAATTTTTTTTAATAGTAAAGCTATTCGATATTACCTAATAAATATAGGAGTTACTATATGGAATTTTTTTTTAATTGAGATGGTCGAAATACCTTTCAGCTTTGCAGTAATCAAAAAAAAAAAAAATATGTATAATTAAAAGTTTACTCATTTTGCACCCTCACTTTTCTTTTTTAAATGAAAACAACTAATTCTACAATTTAATAGCAGTAAATAGCATTTTTACTTACAAATAATTTCATTGTAATGGGTTTCCTTCAGTCAGCAGCAAAATTAATCACAATAAACCGTCAAAGCGCAGCTACGATGACACTGCAAATAACAAACAGATTTAAGAATTATTTCATTGTTTTTCATGTTGCGAAATTTACAAATTATTTTACTTTCTGAATTTAGCTTAAACCACTTTGGAACACTTGCTTTGCACACAATTTTCAAAACTAAAGTGATTCTCTTTTAGTACAAAATGTTTTTCTTTACAAAATTACATTCTCACACTTACACTTCACAGCACTTGTGCACTAGTCCACTAGTCTGGCGCCAATGCAAAACAATACAAAAATGTACAAAATTTTAAACTTAATTTAAATATAAGTAATATGAGAAAATTATAAAGCAGAATGAATTGTAGAATCGCTACGATTCCAAAGTTTTGACTGGATGCTGCTGTTGGCCAGCTGCTGGCTTATATACCGCGGCACATATTTTCAAAATAAAAATTCCGACTCGCAAAAGTTAGTTGCGAGCCAACGAAAGAGTTAAAATCAAGCAGAGCCAACGCAATGCCGCCGCTGCTGTCGCTGTCGCCGTTGCTGCCTCTGTTGACGTCAACGCAAAATGAACGCGAAATCGAAATTGAAGTCAAACCAATAGCTGCTGACTCGCGATGCGTTTAATTTACGTCGAGCGTCGAGCGTCGTGGTGGTGGCGGTGGTGGTATGCGAGTATGCGCGCACGCGTGCTCAACAAGCTTTTGCGATTACAAAATCGCTTAGCAACAACAACAGCAGCAACAATACAGGCATTGATGTATGTTTTGTAGAGCAGAAAACGGCCTCTAAGGAAAGTGAGAGTGCCTTGGTTAGCAAGCGGCGCAGTTTAGCTACCTGACTGGCTGGTTGGTGGGTTGCTCGCTTCGGTGTTTTGGCACCGGGGAGTTCGCTGCTGCAGTTTTTTGTTTTGAATTGAGCGCGGTGGTATCAAATGAGCGACGAGCTTTCGGTTGTGCGTCTGTAGTAGTGTGCTAACCAGCTGCAGGTGTGTGTGAGTGGTGGTAGTTTGAGCCGGTGTGTGTTTGCCGGTCGAATTGGAGCGTGGATTTTGAAAAAAAAAAATATTCGTAAATTAAAAGTAGTATATATTTTTTCTATAAATTTATTAATAAAAAATTTAAATAGTATAGTAAAAATTGTGTTTTAGAAACGCATAAAGTATACTTTCTCTTCCTTCTTTTAATTCATAAAAATCCTAAGATCTGTAATTAATTTGGTTGTTTCGCGTGCTCACCCACACATTCAAACACCCGAATAATTTTTGTTTGTGTGCATTTTCGGTAGTCCACAGGCCCATTGACTGACGCACACATGCTCAACTTTTAGTAACTCACACCACTAGGCAAATTTTTGTTAATTTAAAATTTACCTTTATGGTTTTTGGAAATTTTTTTTTGCTGATTTTTATATGTTCATCAATATTTTTGCATTGCAATTAACAAAGGTCGTTGTTTGTGCGAATGGAGAGAACGTCTGTTCAAGACAGTAGGAACGTCGTCTAATTGTTGATAATATGGAAAGTCCTTGAGCTCTTGAAGGAATGATCTTGGCCGACAAAATAAAGAATGTGTGCCAATATTTGAGGTCCTATATCTAAAGGAATAGAAATATTAGATACACTCTTCGAGGACTATCTCTAAAGGAGTTCGTGCTTGGACAGACCTCATTAAAAGGATACGCCATGCGTAAATTTAAACACTTCAGTTATATATATAATGTAGAGGAAGAAAATGATAAACATAAAAGTAAAAACAAAGATAAATATAAAGAAAAAGATGAGGATGGGAATACCGAAAAAAGTAAAGATTAAAAAGAGGGGAAGAAAGATTATAATAAAGGTAACTAAAGAGGAAAGGTTATAGAGCGAGACACAGAGACTCAATCTGGGAACTATTTTGGGATTTTAGAGATTTCCGGCATTCTCGGGTCTTATCGATAAAATAATCGATATTTTTATTGGTTTTGTTATCGATATTTTTATCGATTTTGTTATCGAAATTTGTATCGATTTTGTTATCGATATTTATAGATTTTTTTCAATATTTTCCGATTTTGTTATCGAAATTTATCGATTTTTTATCAATATTTATCGATTTTGTTATCGATATTTATCAGTATTTATCGATTTCGTTATGCATGCTTTTCTCGATTGTTTTATCGTTTTTGATGTGGATATTTTTATCTATATTTTTATCGATTTTGTTATGAATATTTTTATCGAGTTTCTAATAGATTTTGCAACCGATATTATTATCGGTTTTGCCACCGAAAATTTTACCAAATTTTTCATCGATTTTGTTATCGATATTTTTATTGGCTCTGTTATCGACATTTTATTGGATGTTTCTATCGATTTTGTTACCGATAGAGTATAAAGATAAAAATGAAGATAAAGGAAAACAGAATAACATAAATGTAATTAGAATGAACAGGGATAGAGGTAGGGATCTAGAATAGAAAAAAGGCAAAAAATAAAACCTTGAGCAAAAGCAGATGTATGTATGTATGTATGTACATATGTATATATGTATTTTGGTTATGAGACAAAATAGATATGTATGTAATGTAAGTTTCATTTCTCCAGTGTGGTCCAGGCGCACTTACTTTTTTTTCTATTGTCCTCGCACCATTGTACTACAATTCTATGCGTTTGCAAGTAATCCTGTATTTACTCTACTCTTCGGCCACGGTTATGGCCATAAAATTCGAAAATGATATACATATTTATAAATTTTAATGAACACGACTTCCATTTATTTTGCTTTCGACCACCGATTGTTTTTGCCCAATCTCACAAATCTACGACACTCCTGATTTTACCTGTGCGCTTTCTCTCGCGATTCCTTTCTGATTCTTTCTCACAACACCGCTCATGTTTTTTAGAATTCTGACTTAACCACTCTCGCTTATTCCTCTATATCTCCGATTTCGTTTTTACAGGGATGTATAAAGGATATAATTCCATGTGAACCGATTTTGACAATTACTATATTTTTATCGGATAGGTGGAGGTTAGTTCTGCGCATTTGATCATGAAGAAATTAACGGCACTTGCTTAAAAATGACTTGTTGTACTCTAGAATCAAATGAGGTATTTGATAACCCCAAGGTGGTTCATGACATCGTAGTATGTATGTAGGTGCCTACTATTTCATTAACTTCCCTGTATACATAGTAACATCTCTACGAGCATCTGCCAGGTAAAGCTAGAAACCATACAATTATGACTGAGACCAAAGCACTTGGCTTCATGCATTTTTAGCTGTTGGATAACTATAAGTTACGTTACATTTAAGCTTGTGTACGAATGCTATCAAGAAAAACGAATTCGCTCTGGGGACCTTCAACAAAGCTCAATATAGTCAATATAGAGCCAAGAAGGGAGTAATCCAAGGATCAACCTAATTGATTGGTCAAAATAGAACAGGGGGTATAACAATTTTCAAGAGGAAGGAGAGAGCGGCAGAAAGGCATAAGTGGGATGACCTTGAACTGTTGCCGTGCAAGAATGCAAAAATTTTATCAGAAGATATGGTAGCTACCAACCGATTTCGTGGCCAGGCCTAACTAGCTCCCGCAGAGATAAAGATGGAAATTAAGTAGCAGAGATATGAGATTATCAGTTATCAACGCTTTCGATGCAGGTGTCGCGTTAAACCATTAAAGCTCAGGCAATTAATATTTATTTCATGGTAATATCGGCAATACTGTGTGAAAATCGAAAGCCCTTAATTATCCAACTGAATGGGCCTTATCACTGTGACTTCAGACCTAGTAAATCCACGTTTAACCAGATTTTCACAGTTCATCCTGGAAAAGAGCCTCGGTAAGAAATACGATATACATACGTAACCTTTTCATCGATAAAGAAGCCACTTTTGAAATCATAGCACAGAAGATAATCCAGCCGAAAACCCAGCATACTTAGCGCAGAGCAGGATAAGAAAGGAGGTGGTCTATTCGTGAACGAGCAAAATAAAAAAAATACTTCTACAACGTCACTGTTCCCAGTTACTATTTAAAAGAAGCGAAGGTGTTGTATACCTAGGTTGCTGGTTGTATTAATACCAACAATAATGTTAGCCTGGAGTTAACAATTAGGTACTGCTTTTGGGCTCATAGAGAAAATTGAAGGCGGAACTCTGTCGACGAAACAAAAACCCGCTCTTCAAATCGTCTTTAGGTCCATCTATTATATGAAGCCGAAACACGGACGTTGTGAAGAAAAATATGCAAGGTCTTTTGGGACTTTCTAAGGCACAATTTTTCGCAAAATCCTGTGGGCGATGGGTATCGAAAAAAATGGACTGACGAACTGTATGTGCTTTACAATGACCCATGCCATTGTAGTTGCATTACGATTCAACGTATGTGTTGGCTTGTATATGCCATACGCATCGTGATGATGCCTAGGTGAAAAGATCTTTCGAACTGGCACGCATAAGTGGACAACAAAAGCTCACGAAGAGAATGTGATGATCAATGCAAGAGGACCTATCCATACTTGCGACGACCAATTAGCGTAACTATGTAGAGAAAAGAAGGCATTCGCGAAATTATTTTGGCCTCCGCTCAAACCTATATAACTAGCAAATATTTTTTAAGAAATTCTACTTTTTTATCATTGCCCTCATTTTTCTTTAAATATTTAGCTTTTGACCTTGGAATTAAGAGTGCAACGGAATGCAAGTTAGTGCAAATTGCCAAAGTGATAACAGGCATGTGGAAATCATTTGTTTGTTTGAACTCAACTGCTTGGGTTCGTCGATCGCAAATTTATTTTTTGATTTTAATGAACTCGTTTCGTATTTTCATAACATTTTTAAGCCAGACAAACATTTACATTGTTAATTGGTGCAATCAACTAATAATAAATTAAGGGTTTCTAACCTTTTTATTAAAATATATTTATTTTTATTTTATAAGCTCTCTGTTCTAACAAAGGAGGAAAATTGGTGTATTGTGGACGTTTTTCCTACCACATTTTCAAAAACCTAGTGCCACACACAAGCGGATTTATAAAGGATAATTTTTTTGGTGATTAATAAAGTAATTGATATCACTAGGCATCCAAATCAAAATTATTTGGAGAAAACTGAGGACTGTTGGCCAACAATAACACTGATTTCCTAAGGGCTTTCAATTCCGAAACAAAAACTATAAGAGCCACTGCAGTTTTTTGAAAAAATTTAGAAAGCCAATTAGTTTGCCCAGTAACATTTTATTTTAGTTGTTTTGAAATTACATTAATATAAATGCTATCAAATTAATTTATTCATGGCGTAGAGTAAAATTAAATAAATGAATTTTGTTTTTTAAGCGCACAAACAGCGTCATCGGTGACTTTCATTTAATATTATGTGTTTCACTGCCAAAATCAGTACTCAAACACAGACAAAAATACATATGTATATAGCTGAATATAAACTTCTGCTTTCATAACTAAAATATATTTTTTATATGTATGTACATTAAGGTGATTCAAAAATTCATGCAGCGAGTTTAAAATGTCAAGCTCTTACCCCTCGTATTTTTTAAATGGAAAAAAAAGAATAACCGTATTTTTTTGTTGAAAAAAAGATATTTATAACTGCCCAAAAATTCAACAAAATTGTTAGGTTTAAAAAATGGTAAAATAAACAATTGAGTACTATTACTTGAAGTCTCCTGAAGAGAAGCAGAGTTTTTTGATCGAAAAATATTGTTTTTCAATAATTCTATATCATTTCTACGAAAAGTGTTTTTTCCCCTATAAAAAATAAATGGACAACTTCATGGGCTTTGAGACAGTTCTAAATATATTTTTTTTTAACAAAAAAATACGGGTATTCCTTTTTCCATTTAGAAAAATCCTAAGTGGTGAGAGCTTAATATGTTAAACTCTTTTTGGACCACCCTAATGTACATGCACCGGCGGTCAAAGCTGGATGAATAGATAGCGTTTTATTTTTAATGTTTACAATGTATTTATAAGTAAATTTTTTTTGTTATTTTTTTTACCAAAATTATTCACTCCATAACCAAAAAAAAACATACATATAAATCAAACTTTAAATTTTTATACAAAATTTAAAAAAAAATTCAACAAATTTTCAAAATTTCAATCTTTTTAATTTGTATTCTTAGAATTGTTTTGCAGTTTTTATTTTAAATTAAAAAAAAAAAATAAAGTGCAGTTTTAGGCGTCTCAAGAATCGCGTAGATTTTCAATACATTTTCTTTTGCTGACAGCTTTGTTTTACATATACAACAAGTGCAATTTATAAAAACTGGCGTTGATTTTTTTAAAATTATTTTGCAAACAGTCTTACGCATTTTCTTACACAAGAAATTCGTATTTATATGGCAAAACGCCGTCCAAAGAAAAAAAAAACATTATAAAGCAATCGATTTTTAGTTGCTTAAAACTTGCGCTTATTTTACCAAAATTTCATAAGCAATGTACCAAAAATTTTCTAAAAAATATGGTTATAAAGGTAAAATTTTTTTTTATTTTTTGTAAAATTTCGTTTATATGGGTTTGGTTAAGTCATGAACAATATTGTTAAAAAAAAAACAATAAAAATTTTGGTTGAAAAAAATTTAAAATATTACAAAAGAAAACATCATTCATCTCGTTATGACCGCCAGAGGACCCGCATGTATTTCTTAACGAAAATGAAAATTCCAGAACAACATTTTGAATTCAGTAAATTGTCTTAGTANAAAATTATTTTGCAAACAGTCTTACGCATTTTCTTACACAAGAAATTCGTATTTATATGGCAAAACGCCGTCCAAAGAAAAAAAAAACATTATAAAGCAATCGATTTTTAGTTGCTTAAAACTTGCGCTTATTTTACCAAAATTTCATAAGCAATGTACCAAAAATTTTCTAAAAAATATGGTTATAAAGGTCAAATTTTTTTTTATTTTTTGTAAAATTTCGTTTATATGGGTTTGGTTAAGTCATGAACAATATTGTTAAAAAAAAACAATAAAAATTTTGGTTGAAAAAAATTTAAAATATTACAAAAGAAAACATCATTCATCTCGTTATGACCGCCAGAGGACCCGCATGTATTTCTTAACGAAAATGAAAATTCCAGAACAACATTTTGAATTCAGTAAATTGTCTTAGTAGAATTATTATACTTTTTGTTAGCACTTAGTCTTCNTAAATTATTTTGCAAACAGTCTTACGCATTTTCTTACACAAGAAATTCGTATTTATATGGCAAAACGCCGTCCAAAGAAAAAAAAAAACATTATAAAGCAATCGATTTTTAGTTGCTTAAAACTTGCGCTTATTTTACCAAAATTTCATAAGCAATGTACCAAAAATTTTCTAAAAAATATGGTTATAAAGGTCAAATTTTTTTTTATTTTTTGTAAAATTTCGTTTATATGGGTTTGGTTAAGTCATGAACAATATTGTTAAAAAAAAAACAATAAAAATTTTGGTTGAAAAAAATTTAAAATATTACAAAAGAAAACATCATTCATCTCGTTATGACCGCCAGAGGACCCGCATGTATTTCTTAACGAAAATGAAAATTCCAGAACAACATTTTGAATTCAGTAAATTGTCTTAGTAGAATTATTATACTTTTTGTTAGCACTTAGTCTTCAAAATATTATTGTTAAATGCTTTAACGAACTCCACAATATTTTTGCGCGTTTCTCCATTAAACTAGTTTAGAAATAGGTAAAATTGTTTTTTTTTTTTACATAATTAAATCGAAAATGACGTGCATCTTCTGTTGAAGTTAAGTTGTATAACTAGTTTGATTATTTTGACTGCAGAAATTTATATGCATTTATCTAGAAAATAAAGCGAATCGCATAACCGCATTAGTCGCAATCAGGTGGTGAACCTGACAAGTGAGACCATTAAATTTTACGTGCCACACTTTCGCTTTCGTTTTCGCGATTTGTTTTTGATTTTTGATTAGAATTTAATTACTTTCTTCAGGCAGTAAGAAATCAATGCAAATTTGTATATAGTATATGCACAAATGTATGTGTGCGCATTTAAACAGGATTAAAAAAAAAAATAAATAAATTGTAGAAATGGTAAGTAAGAAGGAAACGGTAGATCCGCTTATTAGTGAATTATTCTAGCAGGTTGGTGGTGAAAATAAAAACTAAATATATGTAAATAAATAAATATAACGAGTTTTTTTTCAGCTAAGGCCAAGTATGGTATACCCCGTCTGTAGCAAGATTTATTACGCTTCTAAGGTGGGCTATGCGAAACCGGTTAGTTAGCCCATTTGGGGTTTTTATGTAGAAGATTGTGACACTAAATTAAATGCTTCTGCTTTCCCAAAACAAAACCGCTGTTACTGAGGTGAATTTTTTACAGATTCAACCTGCTAAATATTGAAATTTTGTGATAGGCAATGCACACAGTTGGAGACTTTGCTATACAAGCTCCAGCACTTAAATTTATTCAAATAAAAAATATTTCAAGGCAGCGCGGTAAAGACAATTTGGTTCTTAAATGCCCAGCAAATTGTTATTTACTGTAAGTCTCTGTGAACTAGGCTTGTGATCGGACANTAAAGACAATTTGGTTCTTAAATGCCCAACAAATTGTTATTTACTGTAAGTCTCTGTGAACTAGGCTTGTGATCGGACAGGCTACTATTATTTAAACTCCGCCACGACAGTTCCAAGATGAAGTGTGAAGTTAAAGAATTGTGAAATCTGGGCAGTAATTTTTACAGTGGTTTGTGACTGCAGAACATTGGTGGATAGCATCTGCTATGGTCGCTGAAACATTTGGGAAAATGTAACCACCAAAGTGTTACGCAGGAGAAGGAGAGAAGGACTTAGCTAAAAATTTAGATTCCTTGAATTCATCTTAATATGAATGTTGCGATAACGTGAAGAAAAGACATACTTAAATTTATTCTTAAGCGTTTGCTTTGTNATGCAGAACATTGGTGGATAGCATCTGCTATGGTCGCTGAAACATTTGGGAAAATGTAACCACCAAAGTGTTACCCAGGAGAAGGAGAGAAGGACTTAGCTAAAAATTTAGATTCCTTGAATTAACGTGAAGAAAAGACATACTTAAATTTATTCTTAAGCGTTTGCTTTGTTTGTGGCTTCAAAACTAACATTACCCGCTCGCTTATATTGCGATGCATCTTTTCGTGATAGAAAAAGGATGTTAAACACGCGTTGTTACAACAGTCGCAAAAGCCGAGTGAGCAAAATTTCTTGGCTTGCCATTCGAGACAGAGCAGCGGATTTTAATTAATTTTTTTTTTTTTTTTAATATAATTTTTTTAAGTTTTTAGATTTCATTGTTTTAAAACGTAAAATATATATTTTTTAAATTAATTTAATTTTTAGGAGTTTATTTATATTTCTTCTTTTTTAAATTAATTTTGCGACAAAATACTATAGAATTTACCTTTTTGTATAAAAGAAATCGTTTCGAAGAGATTGTCCAAAAAGCTTATATACAGCCAGTTTAATATACATTTGAATTAGATATATGTAACTAGATTTCTGATACGGAATAATTGTAGATTTTGTAGATAAATAAGGATACGATTACGCGCATGAAGCGAAATGTGGGTATTCATTTCTATTCCGATGGATGCATATTTCGTGAACATATAGATAAATCCATGACTAAGTCGGTGGTAGATAAGTATGCTGATTACCTCCTCGGGCAACGGATTTTTTTTTTTTAATTCCATTTTCTTTTAATCTTTAGATTTAAAATTTTAGATACATAGTTTTGAAACGAAAGATATATATTTTTTAATTTAATTTAATTTATAGGAATTAATTTTCTTTTTCTTTTTTAAATTAACTTTATTTCTTCATACATTTTTTTAATGTTTACATGTTCTTGTTTTAAAAAGATAAATGTTTTTCTTAAATTAATTTAATTTTCAGGAACATATTTTTTTCTTTTTAAAACTTTTTTTTTAGTTTAATTTCTTTAAATTTTTTAAAATTTATTGTTTAAAAATGAAAAATTCTTTTTTGCATTTAGCTTTTAGAAACGTATGATTTATACTTTTAATTTATTTATTTTATTCTTTTGTTATTTAAAATTTTTGTTTATTTATATATTTTTTTTATTTAAAATTGAAAATAAATTCTTTATTTCATTTAATTTGTAGGATTTTCTTTTATTTTTTTAATCTGTTCATAAAATTTTCCTTTGATTTTTAGATTATGCTTCAAAAACAGAAATATTTGTTTTGTTTAATTTTTGAATACTGATTCCTTCTTTTGTTTTATCTTTTTTTAACTTTAAGAAAAAAAATTATTTTAATTTTAAAAATATTTTTTATTTATTTTTGCCTTATTTTCATTTAATTTTTTCCTTCTCGTAATTAATTTTTTTATTTATTTATTATTTTGTATTGCTTTAAAATGATGAATAGAATGTTTTTTTTTATTTATTTAATTAAATTAAAAAAAACTTATTTGCTTAAAGGCGAACATCGTAACGCTAAGACCTCCTAGTTAGCTGATCTTTCAATAGTTTTTCGAAAGAATGTAAAGAGCTTTCAGATAAATAGTTTCCAGAATTGCCCTGTAAGTCTTGTTCAAATGTTCGTCTGTACGTCTGCCTTTCTGTTATTTAAACGCAAACTAAACACTATGCTTTATATAGATCCGACTGAAACTTTTTACGCGAGCTTATTTTTATTATATGCAAATTTTCTATAAAATTTAGCTCCCATACAACTGATTCTTCAAATATGCGAGTTTTTTTGTTTTTAAATCCCTCATTTACTAATGTATATCCATGCCTCATAATAGACTATATCCGCACCCAACTCTGAGCTCAAGTTTTAGTTAATAACCCAACATATTTTTGAAGAAAAATTAACGAATTTAAGCGTGTTCGCATGCGCATATCAATTTTCCAAATATTTACATAAATATTTTTTACGACAGCACACACCAATACTCGCATTTACCACACAACAAAATTTGATACCATTCTCCGACACCACAAAGCGTTTCACTTTTCATCCACACACTTGCGAATTCTTAAACATTAAACAATAGTCTCCAATTGTACGCAGCGCTAAGCAATAATCAAAAGTGGTTGGCGAAACGCTGCGTTACATATAAAGCTCTAACAATTCCAACCTGATCTGCGCATAAGGTTTCAGTGATAGAGTAATTTTTCTGCTTGCTGTGCATTTAGCACGTTGAGCGAGTGGTTATTCTACCGCTCCAGGCCAACATAGTCCAGCTAACTACAAGCTACTATAGTTTCAGCTATGTTTGCATGTACTCGCATGTAAGAAAAACTGGCTGGAAAGGTGTACAGTGGCGTAGAGCGTAAGCTGCTAACCAGAAGTGGTCAAAACTTGCGAGACATTACTCATGTTTGGTGTGACTTTTTATGCAGCAAAATCCCAAACATGTGTTGTCTTGCGGCTGATGACGATGCTGATGTTATTGCAGCTTTTTTTTTGTTTTTGTTTTTTGTTTTTAGCCAGCCTGGTTCTACGTGCACTTGCAGCCATAGATTTAGAGCAGTACTATTTAAACGCGCAAACTCAACTGAAAGACATATGTGTCCGCTCGACTGATGCTGCACGATCGCCGCTGGACCATTATGCTTGCTGCTGCTGCTTGTGTTATTGTTGTTGTTGTTGCTCTCTGTGTTGCCTCAGCATCAACAGAGCATTCACTTGTTTCGCGACTATGGCAAGTAATTGATATTTGTAGGAGAAAAAATTAAGTTTGGATTCTTCTGTTGAGCCACCATTGTTGCGCAGTAAAATTCCAAAAAAAAAAATCACTAAAATAAACCAAAAAGTACAGCTTCGCTTTTCCCGAAAGTCGCTTATTTAAGCTCAAAACACTAATCTACGAGTAAACGGTTCGCGCGACGCAGTGGGGCGTATACATTACATTTCGCTTTTTTCGTCTATATTCCCGGCTAAGTGCATTTAGTGCAGTTCAAATCAAATTTAAAGAGACATAGTCAAACATTCATGCCTAGCAATTTATTTTAGTATTTCTCTTTTTTTTTGGTTTGATCATTGCAGTTGTTTTTTTTTCGCAATGCTGCGCGTTGTTTTTCTTGCGGCATTTTGTCGCTCCCCAAAAACGCCTGTGGGGCTGCATCTACGTTGGCCTACATTTCATTTTAAATGGATCTGACCACTTTTCCGGCAGGTTTGTTAAAATTTAGTGCAACTGCTTTTTATGCTATTGTATATTTTTTGTTGGTTCACATCGGCGGCGAATCCATTATTTATGCGCATATAAATGGCTGAGTGGCGTTCTGCTACAATACGTTGGCGTACAGTGTGTTGTATGTTGTGCGGTATGCGAGACGCTTTCAAACATTGTTATCAAAATTATCTTATATGTTAATTTTCTTGATTTATTATTATGTTTCTTCTATTGTTGTTAATAAGAAGGCGATTTCGCATAATTGACGGCGCTTGTACAATAGGTTTTATTAATAGTTTCAGTGATAACTACTTTAATTTTTTAAACAAGCGTTGTTTGTAGTTTAGCTTGTTAACTTAGTTAACAGTAATATTTTTATGTAAACATTTAATTTGAGACATTATTCTTGCTGCTAGAGTATTACGCATATTTTTTTAATTTGAAATCAAAAAATATTTATAGGTCGCTCAAAGCGCTCAAAGTTTTCCATGTATTTTATATGGAAAAAAGGAACTTTTCATGAAAATGGTATAGAATTCTTAAAAATGAATATTTTTCGTTTGGAAAACTCCGTTTCTCTGCAGAACATTCCGAAAAATAATACCCCATAGCTTATTTAACCATTTTCCCATGGTAACTATAATTTATAGGTCCGCCAAAAACCCCCAGAAACCCCGAAAAAATGCAATTGGGGGACCAATAAAAAATCGTTAGTATTAAAAAATTGGGTATGACTATTGCAAGTCTCCTGAAAATAACCTCAGTTTTCTGATCGAAAAATATTGATTTTTCCATATAACAGGATACTGAAGAAAATGGAGGGAGGACCTGCCGAACTTACTGCGTATGCGGATGATATCTCTGTCATAGTAAGCGGAAAGTATCTGTCCACACTCAGCTCACTTATGAGCCAAGCACTACGGGTAATACATATTTGGGCAATCAAAGTGGGACTTAGTATCAACGCAGAAAAAACAGATCTGGTATTGTTTACCTGGAAATACAAGGTTCGGATCTGGGCCAAGCCTAAGCTGGAAGGGGAGACTGTTCAGGTGAAGCAAAGAACCAAGTACAGCGGAATTATCCTCGATAGTAAGCTATCGTGGCGCCTCAATGTGGAGGAGAGGGCGAAGGCTACATGAGCTGACATGAGGCCCATCTATCCAAGAGTGTACTGCAAGTGATCAATGGCCCCCAAGCCGCTCTTTATCCGGCGTTAACGTTCCACGAGTGCCTTTCGTCAGCCACACAGTTCCCCGTAATGTCGGTGTGACTCGGAACCCAAATTAGCCTAATACAGAAGTATTCCGACGCGACCGAGAGAGAGAGACAAAACATTCCTTAACCAAGTTAGAGTGCAACTCCAACGTACACAAGGCCTTGATAGCCGCTTGGCTATCAGAATAAATGCTCACCTCCCTGACTGTCATAGGTTTACGGAGCCGGATTTCTACCGCTTCCTTGATAGCGGTCACTTCCGTCTGGAACTTGATGTTGATGGGAAGCTTTCTCCCCACCACCAACCCTGCCGTCTAGTTTCGATCCGTCCGTGAAGATGTTCAATCCTCCTTTGAGGGAAAGTGGGCAGAGAAGAAGCTCCTAGGAGCTATTTCGGGGGCGAAGTAATCAGCGGGATGAAATCGCCTAGCCCTCTAGAACTCCAGAGTGGCCAGTGCTTAAACCGGTCAACCAATCGGTTTCTCTGAGTCTAATAGGGGTTCGGCCCGCGGCAATTTTGCCTGCAACGTCGACAGGCACTACGTTTAGCATTACGTTCAGTGCTAATGTGGGGTGGCTCGCAGTGCCCCACTAATACCAATTAAAGCAATCCATTGTACGCGCTCCAGCTGCTTAGCTAGTGTCCTTTTCCAGTGAGTTCCATCAGACAAGGGTGCCACAAAATATAATTGGCTTAACTACGGTCTCATAGAGCCAATGGTCAACTGTAGGCGAAATACCCAATCTCTTACCAATAGCTCCCTACAGCAATATAAGGACACTGCTGCCTTCCTTGGTCTTTCCTCGATGTTTGGCTCCACGAAAGCTTCCTTTCAAGGATCAAGCCCAAGTAATTGACCCTGACAGACAGCTGTACTTCGTACTGAGAGAAGAACAGCGTCGGAGATTTTATACTTTCTATTGAATAAAACCAATTCCGGCTTACTGGGACTGACGGCGAATCCACTTTTCGCAGCAAACTTAGTAACAATGTTAAGAGCGTGTTCAAATATTTACCTTTAACTATAGGTGCAACGTCGTCTGCGTAGTCAATTACCCGACAGCCGTGCTCCTTTAGTAGATCGCTCACCACTATGACCCAGAGCAAAGGTGAGAGAAAACCTTACTGCGGGGTACCCCTCTTTACCGTGCACTGCAAGCAAGCGCTGCCTCATATGGTCATGACAGTACTGTCACTTAGCAAGTTTTGGATGAGCCAAATGAGACTGGCAGCAACCTCAAACTTATAGAAAGTCTTAACTATTAACTCCGACAGGACATTATTAAAAGCCCTTCGATATCGAGGAAGGCTACTCAAAAAAAATCTTTCTAAGTGAAGTCTTCTTTTATCCACCTCACAATTGTGTGTAGAGCGGTTTATAACGACCTTCCTTTACAGTAAGCATGCTAAGCTCTTGATAGGCGATCTCGACGAATCACACTCCTCATGTGCAGGTCAACCTGCCTTCTCCAACGTTTTCAGTAGAAATGAGAGACTGAATACCTTTGAGTCCTTGTGGACCTCGATTACCCTCCAACCCATAGGAATATATCCGTATCTTACGCAGTTCGCGTAGAGTGGTGCCAGCTAACGGCACGACAACTTCGCAGCTTTTTGCCAAAGTCAGGCGACGGTCATCGAGAAGGTCAGGAAAAGTAGCGCAGTCTCCACGCACTTCCCTTAAGGAAATTTTCTACGGGAAAGGATTTGAAGGAAAGTGAGTATTTAGAAGCAAGCTAAGTGACTCCTCGCTACTCATGATCTAGTGTCCTGGCTCATTGCTCAGACGACCTTAACTCAGAAAGCTCCACCGGCCTCTGCACACCGAGCTCAAAACTTCGACAAACTTATCTAGCGAGTCCGCTGTGGTATTCTTAAAGTGATTTTGAGGTTAAGTTTTGCAGAGGAGGAATGTTTTAAAATAAAGATTTACTCCTTTTTTTTGATGTCTATTTATAATATTATTACTAACATATGGGCAAAGATTCGGAATCTTATGTTCAGCGGTCCGCTTTTTATGTCCTTTATAAGGCATTTTGAGATTAGGTTTGTATGGCAGTTCAAATCTGATACTAATAGTTCTAATTTGTTGCGCAAAGAACTGGGGGAGATTGCCATTTGACATTTTGTACAAACTGACCAAAATTATGTTCAGTCCGTGTTCGCCACAATAACTAATTATGTGCATATTTTTGAGTTATTCGATGAAAAATTAATAGAAGGTAGCTTCTTAAAAAAAAAAAAAACGAAAATGCGAAACCGCTTTACTGACTATTGACACCTGATACTGAGCAGCTTACAAAAAACTCAATGAAGAGTAATATTACAGTTAAATTTTCTTGTATTTTTCCTCTTGTCTTCACTCAATTAAACCGGGTTGGAATCTAAAATTTCAGTTAAAATTAATTATGGCGGCTTTTCGCCTTCTTGTGGTCGAATGCACGACTTAACAATTGTTTGCAATTGTTTGCACTCTCATTACTTTGTCTTCTGCATGGCTGCAGGCATGTCCGCCCCTTCTTAAAAGCATATGTATGTATGTACATATGTATGTATGTCTGTACATATGACTGATTGCAAGTGTGGTTTTTGTGCTACCCTCCGGCTGCAGTTAGCCATGTAGCCGCCGCCGACGCCGCTGCTGATCGGTTAAATGGTTTTGTGCGATTCTTTTTAACTTACTCGCTCTCCTTTTTAAGCCGATTGCCCCGAATGTGACAGCGATTACACAATTGTCATTGCGTGCTTAGTTCGGCAGCGTCACACAAACCACCAGCAGCCAACCAGCTGGTTTGGGTTGCATGGCAGCTTTGGACTGATTGTCTGTCGGTGAGCTATACATACGTACGTACATATGTATGTAGTCGCGCGCGGTTGCTTAGTCAACCGTTAGTCGCGGACACATTAGCCTTCTACGCATGCGTCTTGCCCTGCTTTCCTTTTTTTTTTTTTTTTGGTACGGTGATCGCATTTACTTACATATGTATGTATATCCACCCGCTGGCTAGCAGGCAATCGTAGATGGTCGACAAACTTTAGTAGTTGCTGATGGCCGTGGTTAATTTATTTGTGTGGTTGTTGCGATGATTTACTTCTTATTGTGGTGGCATTAAATTGCCATTAAAACGGTTTAGGTTACATTCGATGGGTTAACTAGAGCTGTAGAAGAAGTGGTTAGGATGACATGTATTTTGAAAAAAAAAACAACTTAATTTTGAAAGCTCGAGTTTTTGGACTATATATATTGGTCTTAGCTTTTTGAGAATATATATTAGCCAAGGGATTTTTAGTTTTAGTAATTAAAATTGGTCAATTCATATTTCAAAGCCTGCAAATTGTATGCAAAAGCTGTCCTAAATAAATAGTAAGGCCTTTTTCGATGTGCTACTTCTGCAAATCTAAATTTTATTCCTTGCTGATAGGTAATTTACGGACTTAAGGCAACAACATAGTTCATATTTCTGATCTCTTTTACTATTCTTTCGCATTTAGGCAGAATGATTTTTATAACTTTTTGCCCCCCACACATCTTAAACAAGCTGAGTTGCTTTATTTTGCAACTAAAATGTATTTTGCTTTCAATCTTGTATCAGACCGGATCATTGTTGAAGGTTTTTCTTTGAATTATAGCGACATAATATATATTAGGTTATTATCCGTGTGCAAATTAAAACGGATCTAGCGCAAAACATTGCATTATATTGTACGGCTACTCAACTTTCAATTACACGAAGGCATTGGAATGGAGAGCAAATACGTCAATAATGCTTAAAATATTTATTTTGTAAGTTTGTAAGCAATTTGCAAAATAAAATAAAAGAATTAACTGTCATTACAATGTAAACTATTTTTTTTTTTAAGTGAAACTTCTTACTTTGGCTGTAAGTACAAATTCCGATGAAATTGAAAATATTCAGAAGAAGATTAAGATTGAGAATTAGATTAGCGTTAGAATAACACTAAGAATAAAATTCAAATTAAGATTGGTTAGGACTAAGATTAAGATTAGTATTTAGATTGAGATTAGGATTTAGAATGAGATTAAGATTAAGGTTAAGATCAAGAATAAGATTAGGATTAAGATCAATGCTCAATATCTCACATCCGATACAGTGTTGATCTGCTGTGTGTCATCAGGAGTTATAGTTTTCATTCCCGGTTTTGTTGGGTGACCAAAAGTTTTCATTCGCTCTTCCGCATGAGCTTTACTAACCTTTGATCCATTTGGACATATGGACTGATTGCTCTACAGCTATTAAATGATGTATGTATGGTAAGTAACGCAATCATCTCTTTGGCCTAATTTTAAAGCGTTAACTAACCTGCATCCCTTTGAAAAGTTACTAGGCAAGTTACCACATACAAATTTTCACATGCATATGCACATGCAATATATGTACATATTTATTTATTCCCACCTTACTTTTTTCCTATTTAAATACATAAAATTAAAACTACAAGAATTTGCCATTAAGTAATACATACTATATGAATAAATGGCATTATTATTTCAGAGTACGTCAGCTGCTCAATCACATGACTGCTTGCTCGCACATCTATTTTGTCATAACAAGCATACTAACTTTATTTATTTAAGAAAAAAATTCCCAACTTTTCCCCAACAGAAATATCAACCACCAGCGCATAATCTCTTTCGTAAGTGAAATTTTTACACCATGTTAGCGTGCGAAAAATAAAATCCGCAACAAAAACACATGCAGTTGCAAAATTTTTGTGTCCCCAGCGAGCAATCGAGAAAAAAAACGAAACTAGTTTAGTTATAGTTGGCGCGCGAAATGCCGCGTTATTGCAATTAATAGCAAAATATGTAAACAAGAATAAAAATTGGCGGCAAAAATTACAATGAATAAAAGAAAAAAAATAGACAAGCTGCTGTTAGCTAAGCACGGACGCCGCTCCAAATATAAATATTTACATTTATGGATTTCGAAAGTACATACATATTGCATACGTGCACATTCATACATATGTATGAGGAGCGTGTCAACTAAAGTAAACGAGTAGAACGTAATGGGCTACGGTATGAGGCGTGGCTGTCTAATGTCTGACACTTATTTATATGCAGACTATTTTTAATTTATTTTGGCTTTTGATTTTTTATTTTTAATCTTGGAATAACGAATGAATGTTTGTCCACTTGGGGTACTATGGGAAAAGTCTTATAAATTAGGATTATGATTTGTAAAAAATGTTGTCGATAAGTGGGAATTTTCATTTTGCTTATGCCCAAGAAAATTTGTGTTCTTTTTAATCGATTTCAAACCGACTTCAAAACAAAAAGGAGATTACCAATTCATCGGGAATATTTTTTATTGTTTTATGTATACTAGTATCGCCCAGTTTGTCGAAATTCGACATCTTTTTCATACAATTTTGAATTTTACCTGTCACCAATGCTAACTCCTTTATGGGAATTACATTTTGAAGTCCACCAGCATAATTATAGTGAGTTTATAGGAAAACTTAAAATCGAATTATGAACGTTAATACCGGATTGATTAATGCTAATTCTATCAAGTCTCCTCCAAATTTCTTCAGTTGCTTTTGAAATTAGACCGAAAAAGGAACCTCGGTTGTCATTTATAAAAAATATGCATATGCATTTGTATGTATAGATGAGATGTTCATCACTGCCCTGCAAAAAATGAGACTAATCCGGGATGACTCTGGGAGCAATCGCAAAGGAGCATGCGACTAATACCACTTTTGATCTCTTTATATGGAATGAACTGATCGCTTTTGTTCGAGCATGTCCTATGAAGAGACTAATTGTTCACCTTTATACCCGAACGGGTATAAAAAGCGACTAGTCACTTTTAAAAAATAAAAATAAAAATTTGCGCCAGCTGAGATTCGAGCCGGGGTGCTCAGTTTTGTTAGGCGAATACTCTCTCTGTGTGCCAACGCCGCACATGAAGTTTCATTCACTAAGTGCGTACATATCATTAAATCGTTAATAGTACCCGTTAGAGATGAGTTGGGGACTAATTGATCTCCAATTATACCCATAAGGAATGAGTCGTGACTAATTGACCTCCATTAGTACCCGTATGAGACTAGTTGGGACTAATTAATGCCCAATTGTACCCGATTGAGAGTAATCTCGGAATACTCTCTGTAGAGATTAGTCGCACAACTTTTTGCAGGGTGACTAATATGTCAAACACATACCAATTCAGTCTGTAAATAAGTTTCTCGATTACCTATATTTGTCTGAGAGCCTCTTGGAGGTTAAATACCAAATTGCCCACATCTACATAAACTCTTTCTTTTTTTCATAAGGATCATTAACGGTTGAAAAGTATCTTGAACGTTTACTACAAAAGATAATATTTCCTTCTCTATCGGCGATTTCACACAGGTTTTTGTCAAGACTGGGCCAAAGCCGAATATTTTTTCATCACACGTCTGAGCTACCAAGTTACACCAAATTTTATGTTACTAATATGTGTTCTAAAAGTGAAACAAATCTGATCATAAATATGATTTTTTTTAGGATAGCTCTCAATCCCTGTGCCAAAGATCGGAAGACAAACACACTTATCCTTCTAAAAGCTTTTGCACGAAACAACAATTATTCAATGCGATTTTAAAATCTGGGAGAAAATGGTTCCCAGTTGAATGATTCTTGCGATTTTATATGTGTATAAATGTAGGTGTATAAAATTCCAAAACCTTACAATAACTGCTTCCAGAGATAAGCGATATGAGAATTTCAGTTTGTATGGGCGGTGCCACGCCCGCTTTTCCAAAATCTGCCACTCTTCGCCGTAAGTACGGTATTGACNGATCTCCAATTATACCCATAAGGAATGAGTCGTGACTAATTGACCTCCATTAGTACCCGTATGAGACTAGTTGGGACTAATTAATGCCCAATTGTACCCGATTGAGAGTAATCTCGGAATACTCTCTGTAGAGATTAGTCGCACAACTTTTTGCAGGGTGACTAATATGTCAAACACATACCAATTCAGTCTGTAAATAAGTTTCTCGATTACCTATATTTGTCTGAGAGCCTCTTGGAGGTTAAATACCAAATTGCCCACATCTACATAAACTCTTTCTTTTTTTCATAAGGATCATTAACGGTTGAAAAGTATCTTGAAAGTTTACTACAAAAGATAATATTTCCTTCTCTATCGGCGATTTCACACAGGTTTTTGTCAAGACTGGGCAAAAGCCGAATATTTTTTCATCACACGTCTGGGCTACCAAGTTACACCAAATTTTATGTTACTAATATGTGTTCTAAAAGTGAAACAAATCTGATCATAAATATGATTTTTTTTAGGATAGCTCTCAATCCCTGTGCCAAAGATCGGAAGACAAACACACTTATCCTTCTAAAAGCTTTTGCACGAAACAACAATTATTCAATGCGATTTTAAAATCTGGGAGAAAATGGTTCCCAGTTGAATGATTCTTGCGATTTTATATGTGTATAAATGTAGGTGTATAAAATTCCAAAACCTTACAATAACTGGTTCCAGAGATAAGCGATATGAGAATTTCAGTTTGTATGGGCGGTGCCACGCCCGCTTTTCCAAAATCTGCCACTCTTCGCCGTAAGTACGGTATTGACCACATATGTTGCTGTGTCAAATTTCGGAACGTAAGCATTAGTGGTTCCAGGGATATGCGATAAACGAAATGATAATGTTACCCCAAGGGTGATCCCATACTAATTTGGTTTAACTCGGATCATTGGAGTATTAATAGGTAAACGGTACTCCTAAATTTTTATATGAGAATTGAAGTCGGTTTTGTTTTTTTTTTTGTTTAAAAATTACTTGTTCATTCAAATTTATTTAAGTTTTATCTGCAATTTACTACTTTTATTTTCTCACCTCGCTTTATATGACATCTGGAACGCATGCGCGGTCTTTTGTCTATTTTCTCACACATATTTCAATTGTGTGTATACTTATCTATCAATTTGTATGGACAACCTCGCCAACAGCTAAGCATAAACCACAGTTTTAGTAAGGTATTATAGATAGCAATTGAATGAGAATGCCTTGTGTCTGCTTTGAATTTTTAATTTTTGTCATAAGCATATAATTTGACTACCACAATATGTTTGTAAATAACTGTTTGAATACTTATAATGTGTTAATGGATTAACCACATCTTCTTTTATTAAGTTTTAACTTGTACATGCTGCGCTTTTAATGAAAATAAAACGTATAGGTCGCACCACGTCCTTACAGACATATATTAATTGGTAAAAGCTACCTGATATTAGAGGCTTTTGCTATAAATTTCTATTAGAAAATTTACCTTTGTTTACATCTTAAAAAATATAAGCTATGTAGCAGATACGAAATGTTTAACTTTTTGTAAAAAAGATTTTAGATTTCTTAATGTTGCCTCACAATGAGGATCCCTCCACTACTGTTTACGCCACCTCCTAACGGTAAAGCGTTTCACCGAGAATTGTTTTCTTAGCAGAAATACACTTGGAGGCCTACCGCGGAGAGACAGCTTTTGGAAAAAAGCAACTTCTTTTGGATGCTGCTTGAACCAGGGATTTAATCCTATAGCTATGGGGTGGTAGTGCGCACCTCTAACAACTCGACCACGGCAGCAGCCATCTATAAAAAATTACGAAGAGGGTAAAGAGTGGAGGGATCAAAAGAGTGTGTTTTGTAAGTATAGGGTGATCCATCTAGACCTTAGGTTTTAAATAAAAAAAAAAAAATAAAAAAAATACATTTTAAACAGAACTGAATGTCGGAATATTTGTAATTACCTGCAAGAACATTCTCTGAGATTTACAAAAAGTCCGCTATCAAGGTGCGGTAGCGCCCGTTATTTACAGTTATATTCTGCCTGAAGCCAACATTTAAATGAAATAATTTTTAAAAAATAAATGTCAGGAATTTTTCTTTCGGGTGATAATAAAAATTCAGTTCTCTTTTAAATGTTTTTTTTTATTAAGAAACCAAGGTCTAGATGAATCACCCTATATTTGCTAGTGAAAAGTCGGGATTATTTGCCAAGAATTTTCGGGATTTGTAATTTGCACTGATGGCAATAATGGAAACTCCTTTTCTTGACCAATATTGGCTATATTTCTTTTTTTATTTAATAATTCATATTTTTTTTTATAAATGTCTAGCTCATTATATATATAACACCGTGCCTTAATAAATTTTAAACACAAATATCAATATCTTCGCGAAAACATGGGCAAAATGTAGTAAAATTTGCGTTTTTAGTTTTTCACTCTGACGTCAGTAATTTAAATAAAATTATAGTTAAAAAACTAGAAACACGCTTTTATTACAGCAATAACTAAAATGTATAAAATAATTGATATATATAGCGATTCCGTTTAAGAAGAATAGGAAGTTCCCTAACTTGATTTAATTTAACTTTTTTAAATCAGCTAAAAATATGATTAAAGTGATTGGCCTGTAGTCATAGACAAAATAAACGCCACATTAAAGTTAGTTGCAGCTTTTTGACATAATTTTCAATGGGATATCTGTATTTGCATTTGCGCGTACATGCGAAGCAGGCGAAAATGTTTTCGCTCACGACCCTGCGCCACCTATCATCAAAATTTTTTGCAGACTTATTTCTTTACATACAAGTAATATATGTTCTAAATATGAACCACATCAGACTGTAAATGGGGGTTTTACAAATATCTCGACTCCTGCGCCACCTAGCGGATTAAGTCATCTTTCATATTGCATTGTCCTCGAGAGTTCTGAACTAAGTTTGAAGTTTCAAGTCTGTAGCTCATCGCAAAGTTTGTTAAATATTGACTGCAAAGTTCCAGAACATACAAAGATACATACATGCATACATACATACATACATACATACAATGGAAGTTAAATAAAAGCTTGTAATAAAATTATTTAAAAAATTCAGAGAAATGTGTTTAGGGAACAAGTATGGGTATGAAATCAAAGAGTAAATCCTGCAGAATTTAAAGGGATTCAAGTTTTTGGTGCAGAAGATCTGAAAAATATTGAAAATGTCCTTTTAAAATTTTATCCTTGAAATTTCGCAATATTTGTTTTTGAAAATTTTATTTGTTAAGGGCTTATATAAACTCGATAACATCCTCGAGTTTCGTTCTTCTAACTTTGTCACCTAAAAACTTACCTATTCGTCCTTGTGAATCCAAAAAATTTTAATTTTTTTGAATTCTAAAAAAATTTCATCTTGTATTTGTTACCCATATTTTTATTCTACATTGCATTGATTTTTTTTTATATAATTATGGTATTACAAAGTCCTTTAAAATAAATCCTGATTGTGATAACTTCATCCTGAAAATCCCGGGATCGGAAAAGGCGAAAACATTAACATCCCTACTCACTACTTACAGTGACTCAAACAAATAACCAAGTGTTAATTTTTTTTTAAATATTCGTAGCTAAATTTTTTTTTTTGTTTTTAATAAAAATACCGTCTAAGCTTTAACCAAAAACATATAAACACAGTTTCAAACTCTATACCAAAGGGGGGAAAAATCCACAAATTTTCATCAAAGTTTCATCTTTTATATCTGAATCTTTGGAAAATTTTTCGGTTTGCAGTTTTATAGTCCATACAATTTTAGTCTAATGAAGTACAAGTTTCAGCCGGCTAAAATTCGCATTGATTTTTGAGAATATTTCTTTGGAGACTACAATTTCGTATTTTTTTTGATAACAAGTGCAATTACAAAAACTGGCGTTGATTTTTTGAAATATTGTTGCCAACGGTCTTCCGCGTTTTATTTCATAGGAAACACACGCTTGTATGGAAAAAAGTGAAAAAATCCGTAACCAAAAAAAAAGACAAAGTTCTCAAAAATCAACCAGCTGAAAAACGGTTGAAACTTGCACTTTTTTGGAATAATAAATTGAATGGGCTACAAAACTGCATACTCAAAAATAATCGAGAGACTCAGATAAAAAGTTGAAATTTTGATGAAAATTTGTTGAATTTGCCTAAATTTTGTATTAAGTTTGAGACTGTGATTTATATGGTTTTGGTTAAAGCTTGGATGGTATTTTTATAGAAATTTAACAAAAAAAAAATTGCTCGAAAAACATTTCGTATAATTAAAAAATGAAAACCTGGTCATTTGTTTGAGTTACTGTATTTGTATCTGTGATGTGAAGTTTTTTGTGTAAGGTTTGAGAGTCTAATTAGTACGAAGCCAAACTTTCGCCGCACTACCCGACGTCGGCTAACAGAATGGGATCGGAGGCATTTTAGGCCCACTCATTGCAAGTGATTTATGCGGTTTTTATTGAAAAATTTGTCTATATAATTTGAGATTATTTTATACTTTTTTACCGTTAAACATGTAGAAATACTTTTTAAAGATTTTTTAGTAGTCTCTTTTTTAGGATAATGACGCAGTTTTATGGTAGCAAATTAGCGATATTGGTATTGTCTGCAAAGCATAACTAGCATTTGCAAAGCTTTCAAATTTTGATAATTAAAATTAAACACAAACAAAATAACAATGTGCTCTAATTAGGAAATTCCATAAAAATAGCTACTTCAATAGCAATTAAATTACCAGATCATTTGCTTTACTATGTATTTGGCAATAAAACTCAAAGCGTTGCGGGATCGAATTATATTCTCTGTGATTTCCAATATTCTGCATGCATATTCATGCTGATAAATACAGAATTACATACATATGTATGTATGTATGTACATATTTCGTCATACGAATACCAAACAAAAATTTTATGGCAATTTTTAATTTATTTCAAAACAAAAAAAGTTACCCAAAATGGTTAAAATAGCAAGCTAGTGTCGGGCGGTTAACAATTCAATCGAATTGAAGAAATGTGAGTCGGCTAGTACTAAGTATGTAGCATTGCATGCATATGAATGTGGAAAATTAAAACAATGTGGCAAGAAGAATTATAGCCATTTTCGTAATGATCCAATTGCCAAGTGGCGGGGCGCTTAAACAGAGCCGCTTGCATTTAAAGGAGCAGCACACAAGCGAGCCAGCGAACCAGCAAGTGAGCGAGTGAATGAATGAATGAGCGCCTTCATGCGTGTGCTAATTTCGCAATTTTTAATTTTAGCACAAAATCGCCATGCAGTCGTCGCTTGAGAAGCGGTAGCAATAGCAAATAAAAACAAGCTAAAATGCGACTGCTATTGGAGAAGGAGGGAACAAAAATTGAACTAATTGCTGACGGCAAGTGTTTTGAGAGGCTGTTTGCCTGTTATTTTTTCTATCGCAAATAACCCCTATAAATATAAGACGCGGTGATTGCCAGTAGCTGCTGTGCTGTCTGTCACTTTATCGGTCTCCGTTTTGGCGATTTAAGAAAAATGTAATGCCAAAAATGTTAAACACTTAATGTCTACAAACCGATGGAGAACTGGAGAAGTTTGTACGTGATCCACTTGGGTGAGTGTGTGACCAACTGACTGGCTGATAAGCCGCACCGACGAGCGGAATGACAGTCAGTCCGCCAGGCTACCAAGCCGCCATTTGACAATTCGACGAACACTTAAAAGCACACTTTAATTCTCAAGTCGTAAAGAAGCAAAACGCCTCCTTGCAAATTGAGCAATTGTCTTTGGCACCCATAGTTGTTTCGACTGTCGCAGCAGCCTGTAGTTATTTGCTCTGAATTCGCATTTTACATGCCATCGATGCCATGCATGATTCCGTCGTCTGCTTGTGTTGGTGCCACTTGCGTTGGCCATTTGTTGCCTTTCATTGGTAGTCTATCGCAACTGGAGCAGCGTTAGAGTCACAGCTGTGTCCAGTTAATATGCGTTTTTAGTTGCGAACCAAAGAAAAAGTCATAGCATCTAACTAGAAGTAATGTCTTTGATGCGAGTGAGCGACATGCTGACTTATGTATGCCGGCAGCCGTGCTGTGAGTGAGTGGAGTTGCGTCGCGTTGAGTGAATGTCGGCTCACGGTTGGCGGCTGGTAGTAATAATTTTACGGCCATTATTGCACTTAACAGCCTGCATTTTATGGTGTGTTATGTGAGTGGTGATTGGTTCTGTTTGGTTAAGGATTATTAACCAAATCGGATTGGGTCGAAATGCAGGTGCGGGACGATTCACAATGGATGCAGAAATGCTTTAGCTATATACATTGTTCATAGTTTTAATAGTTTAAGCTTGCTTTATTCCGTAAGAAAAAAGTTGCAGGGTTTGTGCTAATTATGCCCAATTTTGTATTAACATTTTTGTTATTTAATGGCCAGTGGAAATATGGCATTACTCTTTCTCTGGATCTTCATCGTCCACGATGTCTTGGATGAGCTGGAAACGAGAAGCTGTCGGGCTATGCCGATCGGAGCCACTTTCCTTGTGCTCTCTGGCAAAGTTAAGTACTTGGCCATGATTGCAAACAGGAAGCTCTCCTGAAAGCCAAGTATTGAGGTGGTAGAGAGCAGATTAGCCTCTCTCCAAATCTAGTATACTGGCTGTATGAAACTATAATTAATCAAAATATGGGATCACTGCTGGTGGAATTCGCTAGAAAAGCCTACTTGGGTTAAGAGGTTAGAGCGCATGCAAAGGGCTGATTTTGTTGGAGCTATATGGACACTTCAACTTTAGCACTTAGCGTTATGCTTAACCTAGTTCCCATAGCCATAGCTGAAAGACTGCCGCAGTCCGTTTCACCATTAAAATAGTAAGCACTGGGTTCTCTTTTAAGCTGACGTATGACATACAAAGAGCTTTGGAAACTTCACTTCATATAAGCGTAAACTGAGCGGTATGTATCAGTGATGATTCCAAATGGATCCTGTTATGAACACTTCTCTCCAAGGAGTGAGTCGTAGGAAAGAAGCCTATGGAACAAGGGTTCATCGAGCATATTCGCGGATGGGTTGAAGTTGAACGGAATAGTTGTAGAAGGTATTTTTCTTTAAGGAACTGTTCGTGAACCTTAATTTAGGCTTCCAGATGTTTCAAGCATAGGTGGCTGCTCAAAGAAGGCTTCCGACTGGCTACGTACTAGAGTAAAATTGTAGAAATCAGCAGTTTGATTCTAACATTCGCTATCACTAACTTTGAAGGACAAAAATCTCCAAATGAATAGCAGGCGCGCCTAAAAACATGCAATATTTAGTTACATTCCCCTCATTATGCCAGCTTTGCCTGACTACACATTGCATCTGTTACTTTTCCATGCTGTACACTTTTAATCCCCACTTATTTTCATTTAGAGAATATTGGCAACGAAAATGTAGCGTAGCGATTGTCAGAAAGCCTGTCCTGTCTCTTGGTCGTCTCGAATACTTCCATATTAAGCTAATTTGGGGCCCAAAGCGACTTTGCAGGTAACTGCAAGACTGATGAATTTGGCCACGCTGAAGGTCATTTCGCTGCTAGATTGGGTGTAGGTGTTTCTGTGACTGCCTACAGTCTATTCTAGCTTTTAGTCGATTCAGCTAGCGGTGTGCAAAACTCCTGAGCTCCATGTGTGAAAATTCACGAAAGGAATTTTTTCTAGCAATCGTATTATTCGAAGTTAGAGTTCCCGAAGAAAATCCTCCATTGAGGAGTATCAAAATGGACCAAAACAACTGGCCTCCGGGTTGCCACCTAACATAACCTAACCTATTGGAATCAGTGCAAATATGTAGATACATAAATTAATGCTTCCGTAACTATTTCGATATATACAGCGGTGATAATATCGATTAATCTAGGCGTACAACTAGCTATAAAAAAAGGAACACCGTTATTGCAAAATATATCGATAAGAATTTTCGGTTTCTATAAATGAGTCCAAAATTACAAAGTCGAACCTCCAAAATATACTATGTACATAATTTAAAACTATTTTTGGATGTAAAAAAAAAATTTTTACTTTTTGCAGCGCCTTTTCGGGAAAAATATATCGATAAAAATTTCGATTTCGGCACATGAGTTAAAAATTAAAGAGCCATCCCTAAATAATATAGGTACAAAATTAAAAGTTATTTTTAGATTTTGTAAAAAGTCTTTAATTTTTATACCGTCTTTTCGGGTAAACCTTTGATAGCTTCTTAGCTAACAGAACATAATAGCCACTTTACTTTAAGAATTTGTTCTTTCTAATTTCTAAGTAGAGAGTGCTATAATTTTGGGTTTTTAAATTTTAGGAAAAATTTAAAATTTTAGGTACATATAAAAATTTTCGTTTTGAAAACAAATAATTTCGGAATTTTATTTTTATTTTAAATTTTTATTTTAATTTTTTTTTAATTTTAATTTTTTTTTTTTGCAACTCGTTATTTTATGCGGCATGTTTTGTTTTCTAAAGTTTTTTGAAAACTACACCAATACGAAAAAATACGCCTCAAACCGCTTTAAAAAAATATGTGACCACTCTCAAGTGCTCATGCAGTTGAGTTTTTTCCAGTACAACTTTTTTGGTTTATTTGACTTTTCAATCGCCGGACTGTAATCGCGTCTTATAAATCAAATAAACGGCACGAAGTGCATGGCATGACATATGGCATGCAAACCCACTGCCACAGTGCCCTGCATTTAGACACTATGACAAGCACATTGCCTCGAATAAACATTGGTAGGTACAACAACAACAAAAACACGTAACCAACTAACACGTAATGCTAACAAAGACTACGAGATGCCGAATGGAGAAAAAAAAATCCACCTAAACATACTACAACGATAGGCAAACAACCTTTAAAGTCACAGGCAGTTAAACAACCACCCATGCAACGGGCAACAACAGCAATAAAAACAAGAGCGATAGCAACCAACCAATAAACGGACAAAAAAGCAACCGCGCTCCACTCCAGCTGGCCATTAGAAGCTGAAGACGCCAATGCAGCCGTAGCTGAGGCTGTAGCTGTAGTTGCAGCTTAAGCGGTGCCGCTGTGACTAAGGTGCACGTTCGAGTTGTTTGTTGTTGTTTTTTTTTTGTGCTGTTAATTCATTGTAGTTTTTGTATTTTTATTTCTTAAATTTGCCACATTTACTTGGCCATTTGCCTGCTGAGGTTATCGCTGCATACTTGGTCTGACTTCACTTAAAAGGCATGAATCAATTGGATTTGCTTACTTTTAAAAGTTTTCATTTAGCGCTTTATATCCTTTTTTGCATAATAGTTGTATATTGGATATGTGTTGGCGCTTTTTCGGTTTCATTGCTGCCTACTTAAGGCAACAAACACTTAAGTTAACTATATTTTCTCGAAATCAAAAAAGAAGAAAATGAAAAAAATAAATAAATAAAACAAAATAAAATAAAATAAAATATAAAGAAGCAATAAGTGCATATTTTTCCACTTCTCTGCATCGAAAAATCGTTGACTGCCTCAACTTTGACTATTTTCTTTATTTTTTTTTTTTTCTGCCACAACCTTTGCATGAATGTAAAGTGAGAAAAAAATGTCTCTTGTAGAGCCGGAAAACGGCTCATAATTTATTTTTTGCTGGCGCGTGAGTTTAGTAAATCCATCATCATGACTCAGTTGCACTAACGTCAAACTAAATGCAACGTTCAAGGTCGTTGCGGCTGCTAGCGAATGGCCGCGTATATTGACACGATTTAATTTGCCGTGGGAAAATTTTAAAATTCGCTGAATTCAAAATGCGCAAAAAAACCTAAAAACATAAGGAAAAACTTGAAGAGAACTTGGAAAATTTTGAATTTATCTGGTCTTTAATAACGAAGTCCTAATTGAATTCATTTCATTACTTTTTACATTAATTTGAAGCAAAATTACCAATAGATATACATTAGGGTGGAACAATTTTATACTAAACGGTATGGTATTTTCTGATTCTGCAGATAATTCTAAGAGAGGGTGAGGCTATAGGAAATGTGAACTGACTCAGTCGAAACGATACAAATATGTATGTACATACATTAGGGTGGGCCAAATTATTCGGACAAAAGTTTTTCTACCAATCGTATAGTATTTTCGGTTTCTACAGAGAATTCTAAGCGTTTTGAAATGAGAAAAAATACCTGTTCACGATATTAATTTTTTTCATCTTTTCTTAAAATTTTTGCATATGAAATGTCTATACATGTTTTAGTTTCTAACATTTGCTTTAATTATTTATTTATCCATTAGTATTTTTGCGAGTGTAAATATTCGTACTTTCCGATTTTTTCCGTTAAAAAATCTGTTTTCTGCCATTGCGGAGCATTTTTTTTCTCATTTCTCCATACAAAAAATCGTCTTTGTATGAAAGAAAATGCCCAACAACGTGGGCAAAAAATTGGCAAAAATCAACTTCAAATCCTAACTTGCAATTTATTTTACTAAAATTTAAAGGATTACAAAACTGTATGTATATTCCAAATATTACTAAGAAATCCAACCAAATGCTGAAATTTTTAACTAATTTTTTTGAAAACTGGCATAAACGAAAAAATTAAACTTTGTTTAAAAGTAAATTTTCCTTTTGAAAATGCGCAGACGAGAAATATGTAAAATTTTCTTTTAGAATTGTCTACAGAAACCGATATTACCATGCAATTTGTAGAAAAACTTTCGTCCGAACAATTTGGCCCACCCTAATAAATATACATACATATGTGTATAATTTCGGCTGGGTCAGTTCACATTTGCTATAACATCATAGTTGCACAGTTTTTGCAAAATGTATTGCATGGACTTCCTCTTCGTATACATAGTAGTAATCCATCAAAACAAAAAACACAAAAAAAAACTAAGTTCGCACCTTAAGTCTTTTACTAGTTTTCGGTAGCTAAGAATTAGGTTTATTAAAAACAAAAATTTTTGCACATTTTTCTTTTAAGTCAAAGACTTCTTCAATAACAAAATTAACACAAAATTGGTGGCAATTGTCGCCTTTGCTTCAAAGTCTATTTCGGCAGATTTAAGAAGCATCTAATTCGGCTTCCCCTATTTTGATAGCCAAATTGCAATGAAAAATATATCATTGCAATACTAGTGGATCGAAAAAGCAATTTTTTAAGAAATTAGCAACACATTAAAAACTTATTAACACATTTGTAACAGCGAACAGAGTATTCATTGAAAATTGAGCGCCGCTGTCATATTTTAATGCACATGACTGATTAAAATTACTTAATTACTACGTATAATCATAGCGTAAAAAATGCATAGATATTGACTAAAATGAATGTTTAATATTTTTAATTAATTTAATAATAATAATTTTTACAGCTTACATAATTCGACCTTGATTCAAGCTATAAAAAAAAAAGTTTACTAAAGTTGTAACACTGCCATAAATACAGTAAAAAAATAGCAATAAAAATTTTTTTGATGTTCTCAAATATTTAGAGATCTAGCAAATAAATACATAACAGTTGTTTATAAAAAAAAAATTATATATATTTTTTTTTGAATCTTAGCTATATCTATATTGGACTGTGCTCAACGAGTTCTTCCACCGCACCATAAAAGTGAGTTTCCAAGAATTTCTTGTTGATTTATATACCGCATATCCTGTGCTTCCCGAGTTGACTGCTCTATTGAGGTCACATTTGATCCAAGTGTGTTTGGCTTTGGTATCCTGATGTCACAAGTCTTCAATGGTCTTTCTGTACCAAGTCATAAAGCCAGTTGGTTATTTTCGGAGAAATGCCCTATTGTTCTGCAACAGTGCAGCGCCAGTGTTGACCTTCTCTTTAACTCATCTACATTTGGTAGCACAGAGTAGTTAATCATGTCAGATATGTGCTAATGACTAGGACGCACTCCGCCTTACCAGAGTTAATAGGTACCTGGACTTCGGGATATTGAAGGTTATTCGAAAGTTGATGAGTTATAAAGGAGTTATATCCCGAATCGCTATCTTTTGTTTGAAATCAAACCAATCTCACTCCGATAGTTAAATAATGCTGGAAAACTTTAGGATTACGTGGGATTTCTAAACACGAAAAACACATCGTTGTTACCTTATAGGGTCTCTCGCAGGCCATTTTCTAATTCATTTATACGCCATTGGCACGACTTTAAATAGAAGAAAACTAGACACACTTGACAAACCCTTATTTTTAAAGCCTATCACAGATCTCACTGTTGGATATATGTGAGTGCTTTGGTAAAGTTGATAGCGTCAAAAAATGGATGTACCCGAGTGGTCGTTCAAACCCGAAGAGCATTCGTTGTTATCTATCGCAACGGTCCAATGTTCAGTATTGTGCTCCAAAAAAAAGTAAAGTCGGGATTTTAGTTATATTTAGCACCGCAGAAAGAAGATTTTACTTGCTTTAGTATTGATGTGAAACGGGCATTGAAGATAAGCTGAGGCAAGTTTTTGTCTGACCCAAAATTTGAGTTTCTCAAACGGACTGGATGTTATCTGCCTAAATTCTTTTTAAATAGCTCTTAGAGTTTTCAGCCCGAATTTATGTAATTTTCAGGGACAGAAGGATCAGTAAACCCACCTTCTCAACAAGCCAAACTCAGAGAATTTTATAGCTCGCCAGAGCACTTTTATTTTGCTTGAGAGTTTTCTCAATGAACGGAAACTCGATGGTACTCGAGGTGCTCCACTAACTCATCGATCCAAGCATACAACTGAATTAATTTAAAGCAAGTATAAGTATTAAGATATTCTTAAAGGCATCCACTATTAAATCAATTCTCAAAAAGATTACTTAGTGATGGCTCTTTATTTTTATTTTTACAAATAAAAAGTTAAAATTACCAGGGCCATTATGGCAACTATCTTTCAGCTCACCACAGTCCTTCGAAAGACAAAAGACAATTGCCACTTCGGGCAACTATTTTGAAAGCTCGTTACTGTCTTTCGAAAGACTAATTGAAAGATCTGCTAACGAGAAGGTCTTAGCGTTATGCTGTTCGCTTTTTAGCAATAAGTTTTTTTAAAAAATTAGAATTAAAAAATTAAAAATTAGAAAAATAATAATAAATAAATTAAAAAAATAATAATAAAACGAAAATAAAGCAAAAATAATTATAAATTTTTTAAAGTCACATGCGATTAAAGATATATGTAATATGTTTATATATTTTACTAGCTGTACCCTGCCACGCTTTGCTGTGGCATATTCCTGTTATATGGATGATAAATTATTAACGAAACAAAGCATAATGTGTTTGGTTATGATAAGTACTTGTGTGCACAGAATATTTGTTGTTTTTCGATTCTCTGCATAGATATCAAGTATATCTCGTCGGTCCCTACGAAGAGTAGCACATTTCACTATTCGCGTGGAAGACTAGCACATTTCACTATTAGCGTGGAAGACTAGCACATTTCATTATCCGCGTCGAAAAGTAGCACATTTCAAATTTTTGCGTGGAAGAGTAGCACATTTCATTATTTGCGTAGAAGACTAGCACATTTCAGATTTTTGCGTGGAAGACTAGCACATTTCAGAATTTTGCGTGGAAGAGTAGCACACTTCAGATTTTTGCGTGGTAAGAAGGCTTACAGCCGAAAATATTTTAAAGGAGGGTTGCTGCCTGTTAAAAAATTTAGCGCAATTTAATTGATAAACTAAATGGTATATTACAATATAGATTTTAAATTAAAGAGGTTTAAGAAAGATAACTGCCGGAAATATTTTGAGTAAAATTGCCACATCTTTGAAAATTTAAACTAGTTATTCTGATAAAATAAATGAAATACGGTAATTTGGTTATCAACTTTAGATTTTTAAGAAGACTTACAAGCAGAAAATATGTTTGAGGTACAATATGGGTACCAAACGAAAGGTATTTGAAAAATCTTGATTTGGAAATATTTTTTATAGGATTATCACCTATCTAAAAGTAAAGACTGAAAATATTGAAATTAAATGCAATAGTACATAACTGGTTCCAAACGAAAAGTATTTGGGAAAGCTTTACTAGGGAATTTGTTTAAATCTTTCCTCTTATCCAAAATCCGAACAGTTTAAATAAATATAGAATATACAACATCTTATCGAACGAAGTGATCATATTATCAACGAAGAGCTGGTACACAAATTACTTAATGTAAAAAATTAATAAACAAGTAATTTTTAAGCAAACAACACACCGACTCTAATTCTCATATAAAAGTTTAATAGTACCGTTAA
>NW_016158987.1:4965-9967 GCF_001687245.7 Rhagoletis zephyria | reverse complement strand
AAACTCTTTAGTTTGACATCCACATGGCAATATTTCATTTATTTTATCAATTTCACTGATTTAAAATTTTCAAATAGGTGGCAACCCTCGTCAAAAATATTTCCAGCAGTTACCTTCCTTGAACCTCTTTAATTCGATACCCATATTGCAATATTTCATTTATTTTATCGATGTATTTTAGTTAAATTTTCAATCAGATGGCAACCCTCTTCAAGCATATTTTTGGCTGTAAGCCTTCTTAAAACTCTTTAGTTTGACACCAACATGGCAATATTTCATTTATTTTATCAATTTGACTGAGTTAAAATTTTCAAATAGGTGGCAATCCTCGTCAATGATATTTCCAGCAGTTATATTTCGTAAACCTCATTAATTTGATACCCATATTGTAATAATTTATTTATTTTATCAATATAATTGGGTTTAAAAATTGTCAAATAGGTGGCAACCATCCAATTTTTTTGCGGTATGATTGGTTCTGGTATTATACCAAAGAATACAAAAAAAAAAATTATTCAAATCGGTTCAGCCGTTCTCGAGTCTTGACGACCGTGACATACGAACACAATATTAATATAGATAATAGATAATAGATAATAAAAAAATCTAAAAACTGAGTTAGAAAAAGAAACACAGTAAATCTAGAAAGAAGAAAATAGTATCTACTTAAAACTTTAAAAGAATAAAAAAAGATATTTGTAAGTTTAAAGCAAAATCTAAAAATATAAATAAATAAAATAACAAAAAATAAAATAAGATCTTAAGTATAAAATGAAAAAAAAACAAATATATATATATATATATTTTTCCTTTAAAACAATAAAATCTAGAAATGAAGAAAAAAATTAAATTAACAAAATAAAAATAAGTTAAATTAAAAAAAAATGGAATTAAAAAAAATATCTTTCTAAAATTTAAAGAAAATGGAACTTAAAAAGAAAAGAAAAATTATTCAAAAATTGCAAAAATTAAATAAGTGCGTAAAAATTTAATTAAATAAAAAATCTTCTTTTTAAAATAATAACATCTAAAAGTTAAAAAAAAAATAAAACAAGAAAGAAAAAAAGTACGTGAAAAAGGGTAAACAAATAAATGGAATTTAAAAATATATAGTTTTTTTTTTTTAATAATACAATCTAAAACTTAAAAGAAAAAATGTTGATACAAAAATAAAAAGCCAGTGCTCTGCTCACTCGGCCATTGCGATTGTTAGGGCGACGCCTAGATAAAACGCTTTCCCTCAAAATAAATTTTCACCACGATTGATGGATGAGAGAGCTTTTTTTCTAAGACGTTTGTGCTGGAATAACAAAAGTCTTTCAAACTATCTTACCAACTGTCTTTGACTTTTCTTACGAAATACATACATACATAAGCCAGAATTGCGCAGTAAATGCATTGCTAAATGTGGTTTTAACCAACATAAAGAAGATCTGGTATTATCTATGACGCTCTTCCAGCAAACGAATGAGTTGAATGCTAAACACAAGCAAATATATATAGCTTTACAAAATTTTCTAGCCAAAAGAAGACTATTTTATGCATCAATAAATTCGTCATTGATCAACTTTCAATATTAAAATTATCTTTACAACAATTTGCAAGTTCCTTTTACCTTTTGCTACATACAACACAAGTTTGTATCATAAGTCTTTTGTTTAGCGCGAAATTACCATAATTGACATACAAAATGTTGAGTTAAATACCACCAATTAGGCAAATCAGAAACAACAAGACGTGACCATCACATTTCGTTTAGAAATCAAAGCTAAAACACCCTAAGCACTGCCCACGGCTAACACCCCACATCAACAAAAAGCAAAGCGCAGCCTTCAAATCGCAAAGTGATTTAAGTAAAGCAGTGGGTTAAAACAAAGCGGAATAGCTTTAAATATATATATATCTGTTTCAAGTAACAACGGTGCACCACCTAATTTGTAAGTCAACAATAATTACCATTGATTATGGCTAATTTCGTTTTCACAGCAGCATCGGGGGCATAGACGCCGCACTACTTACTTAAATATTAGCATAGAATTGAGTCAACTGTATGTGGTGGCAAAAGTGAGGGCAAATGCTGTGCAGTGCAGCCATAAATAAACACCAGAAAGTTATGGTGTATTGGCTGTCTATTTGTTATGGCTCATTACTTAACCGTTAATGATTTGTGGATATTGCGAAATGTAACAGATTCCGTGTTGCTTTAGAATTGTATCCGGTAGTGAGCACAGAGTAAGCGCACCACAGAGCAGCGCATGGGGGTTGTATGTGTTAAGTGGCTATGACTTGCTGCAGCAATAAACTTACACAAAGTTGTATTTTAGTTAAAATTTAATGCTACGACTTTTATGTGCAGCACATTTTTTGTAATTTAATGTTTGCCCTCTCACAGCTGGTGGCTGGCTGTTTGAGTACAAATTGTGGAGCATAAAATTTTGATGGTGATAATAATTTTGCATTGCAGCCAAGGGGCAGAGTATAGAAAACATGTTTGTAAATGTAATTATAATTTATTGACAAACGTAAAGGCTTTATTCGGTTTTTTTTTTAAATTCTGTTCGATGATGAAAAAAACTTAAAAAATTTTAAGAAACTAGATTTATTATTTTTTTCGTATATTTTCTTTATGACAATGCATGCTTTTCGTCTTATACATACAAACATAAAAGAAACATGCTACCCAGTTCGCAAAAAAAAAACAAACACTAAGTAAAAAAAAAAACACACAAAAGTACAAAAACACGAAAACTTAAATTCGTCACATACAAATGATGTCGTAACATGACCTTGCGCTATGTTGCAAAATTTTAGCTCATAAAATTCTATTTCGTTTGTTTTCTTTTTGTCATATTTAGTCATAAACAATTTCAGTAGCTAATTAAATTAACTGTTAATGTTCATGTGCTTTTATAGCCACACAAATGCTTAGCCATGCACTTCTCCATAAGTGAGTACGTGTTTAATTATAATTTTTTTTTGTGATTTCCCGCTATCAATTGATACATAAATTGCTTGGGTTTTATTTAGACGATTTGTAGAAAATTTTTGAATCGAGCAGCAAATTGTGCAAATTCATACATTCTGCTCTTTGATGCTACAAAGTATGTTAAAAATATGATTTCATGCTGATTTAAAGTACACTTTTTTATTGCGAAATTAAATTTATTTTACTACTCTGACACTGAAATAAATAAAAATGTTGATCGTTAACTATATAAAAATAATTATTAAAAACTAATCTAAAACAATCTCAATGCTTGTTTAGGTGGAAAAATGTAAGATAGTTTATTTCAGGATACATAGACTGGTTCAAAAAAATCTACATATTTTTTTTTATTCCTTGGGGAATATTTTCGGGACAGTGAAAAAGACGCCTGCCGAAAGCTCAGCAGTTAAGTTTTAGTGGTCGCTCATCGCGAATATCTATTTTTCATACATATCTACACAAATACGCGAGAAAAAAATTATCTCAATTTTTGAAATTTTATAATTTTTATTTTTATTTTTTTCAAATTGAAGGTTATAAAAAATAAATTCACTGCTACAAAAGTTATTTAAGGTTAAAGTCGAACATATCGAGCCCGAGCCGCCAAAAAGATGTAAGCGACATTTTTTTTTTTAATTTTTTCTTAATGCAGAAATGCATCTATATGCTCTAGCAACATTTCCGCATTAAAAATAAAATTTTGAAGAAAATGTTCTAATTTCCTAATTTTAATTAATTTTTTTTTATTTATACTGACTTATTATTTTGTTTCAATTTTAATTTCTAATCATAATGTTTTGATGAGTTATAAACTTTCGAAACTGAAAAAAATTTTTCCTGTGTTATTTATATGGGGAAAAAAATTCGCGAGGTGCGACCCTTAAATCTTAACATATTTCTCTGTCCCGAAGGTATTTTACAAACAATTTTGAAAAAATGAATATCCGATTTTTTTTAACCAGTCTAATATACACACGTAATCTCTTTTATTTGAACAGATTTTTGGAGAGCATAAAAAAGTACATATTTTGAAATTAAAGACATGTACATACATATGTACATAATTAACTGATTGACTCTTCGACAATTGGTTAGGTAAGGTTAATGTATTTGATCCATGCGCATACTTAGGCCAAGCGCTAAGTTATAACGAAAAACGAAAATTCTCAGACAGGAGATCGTAACCTAGCAAAAATTGGGCAGCTGAAAAAAACGAGGGTATTTGTTGAACTCGACCAAAATCTCTTAGGCGGTTATAGCGCAAAAACAAGAGAAGAAGGACGGCCTTTTGAGCCCTTGACGATCCCTTAACCGCCTACCTCAGTCAGACAGACCTTGCAGTTGCATATGTTCTGCTTTTCGTCAGGCGCTCTCTGAGTTCAGACGAGGCATTTTGGACTATTCAAGAGTAGTCCATCTATAGTAAAAGGTACTCCCACTCTTTATTCCAGGAGTCGCATACGAGGATGTCTTTCCTGACCAACTCATCTACAATGCAATTTTCTGAAAACTCACTATGGTCTCTTTAAGTAAGTCGGACAAGGGAAATGCTAGAGGCCACCGAAAGAGTAGTGCTCCATTCCCTACTTGCTTTGAATGCTCCAGGAGCAAGTTCAAGGTAGCTTGGGATTTCTAATCTAAAACTACAAAAAAAAAAAATAAATGAATATTAAGCAACAATAAATCAAAATATTTTTAAAAATTAAATGAAATTAAAGAAAAATATTTTTTTAAATCAAAAATTAGATCTGAAAATAAGAAAATAACACTTAAAAGTTAAAAAAAAAAATAAATGGTTATATTAATCACTACTTAAAAGCATAAACTTAAAACATAAACTTAAAAGCAAATTAAATTAAACAAGTAAGAAAGTCTAAGTTCGGGCGGAGCCGAACATTAAATACCCGGCGCAAGTATTAAATATATGTTTTCCACCTTTCCGAAAGCTACCGCTACATGATAAGCCGGGGTGTATACATTTTAAGTAAATTAGCGTCCTTAAATTTCGAAATATTG
>NW_016158987.1:0-4336 GCF_001687245.7 Rhagoletis zephyria | reverse complement strand
TTTTCATTCTGATCATTTATGTATACATTTGTCTATATCTATCTCGATTCGTTTTGCCTGTTACAAACAACCGTTATGTGAACAAAGTTATAATACCCTTGTGCACAAGTGCGCTCGGGTATAAAAACACAAAAAATTTAAAGAAAGTTCTAAAAATTAAATGAAATGAAAACATATTTTCGCTTGGAGAAAAATAAAATCTAAAAATTGAAAATAAGTAAATAAAATAAGTTTCTAACAATCAAATAAAATTTATTTTTCATTTTTTAAATCTTAAACAATAAAATCTAAAAATTAAAAGAAAAATAAACTTAAATAAATTGAGTTATAAAAGAAAAAAATTAAATAACTTCCGTAAAGTTAAATGAAATAAAAAAGTGTATTTTGTTTTTTTAAAGAACATCTAATAATTAAACGAAAACTAAACTTAAAAAGAAAATATGCATAAAATAAGTTTATGAAAACCGAATGACATTAAAAAGTTTATATGTCTAAAACCTTAAAAATTAAAAACAAAAACTTTATCAAAAAAGAAAAAAAGAGAAATTTAGCTTACTGATATACTATAATACTTTTTGTGATTTTTAGGAGATTTTCAGCAGCAGTTTTTGGTTTTTGCCGAATTTTGAATTCCTTGCGCTATTTGAGAAGTTGCTGGATGCAAAAAAAAAAACTGTTGACTAAATGCACCGCTAAGCGTATGGTGCATACATTTTGGCTTGTTTATTTATTCGCAGCTACTGCCAACATTTTCCTTTCTCAATTTTCATTCAGTAGTTACTAATAGCTACTACTAATAATAATAATTACTAGTAGCTAAAAATTTTAGTAACAATTTCACTTTTTTTGATCTACTTCCAGATACTATGTCTCCACTATTTTGCAATTTCAAATTTATCGTGGCATGTGCCGCGTCAGTGGTCAATATGTGCCTGGAGATCCACGCAAGCCGTTGCATCGATGCGATATTTATCGACATCCGGAAGCAGGAAATTTATTAAAGTAAGTGGAAATTAGTATGAAAATATTTGCAAAAATTTGTTCGCCACACACCAACCTCAGAATTCGTACGAAAACTAAATTCAAAATTTTAAAGTACTTCATGATTTGCGAAAATTTGTTCCGCAGTTGAAAATTTTACTTTTGCGCCAACGCAGTANTCAACATTTAAATGAAATTATCTTCAAAAAGTAAATGTCATGGACCAATCTAACGTTTCAAATAAAGAACCGATGAGATTTTGCAAATTTTATGCGTTTTTTTTAAAAAAAAAGTTATCAAGCTCTTAAAAAATCACCCGTTACTTGAAGAGATCCTTAATGCGTGGACAAGAAATAAATTGCTTACACATAGATCTGATAGTTTCGTGGAAATAAAATTATAAAAAATGTCCCTCTTGAAAGGACGGTTGGTGGAGAAGAAGTGCATATTTTTATTTTTTCTTTTGTGCCAAATTCCGTAACATTTTTTTTTTCCGTGTTACAGACGCATCATGGCCAAGGGCGCCTCACAACCATGGCAAGAAGTGCTCGAGGAAACACTTGGTGAGGGTCGTTTGGATGGTACAGCGCTGCGTGAGTACTTCGCGCCGCTAGAGGAGTGGCTGCGACTTGAATCATTGCGCACAAATGAATTCGTAGGCTGGAACTATGATGGTGACTATTGCAAGCGCAGCATTGAGACGGCGAATCTGCAAGTGACAGGTGGCTACTATAATGCAGCTGCTCGCACAGAGGTAGTGCCTTTGCCAGTAGCATTGGTTATGGGTTGGTTGGTGGTTTTTTATGTGGCGTCGCCGATGAAGAAATATTTTTATAGATAAAGAATAATGTAATTATAAATTTATATAGATTGTTGATGGATGCTGGATATTTATTAATTGTACAGTTTAAAAAGAAAAAATATTTATATCTTCAAAAGTCTAAATTATGCTAACGCTTATGGATTGTTAAAATAAAATTTTGACTAAAAACAAATTTAGATAAAAGTCTAAAATATGCTAACGCTTATGGATTGTTAAAATAAAATTTTGACTAAAAATAAATTTAGATGAAACCATTTTGACGAAGTCATGTTAAGTAAAGAATTTTTGGGTCACCTGATTTCTGTGCAGTTTTAAGGCTCAAACTGACTATTGAAGGAATAATTTTTTTTTACTTATACAAATAGGCTAATGAGCATGAGAAGAGCATTGTGTATATGCGAATATATTTTGAAAAAAAAAATGTGTCAACATTTTTATTATCATATCACATATCTAATATTTTATAAAACTCTATGGTTGGAACCTCATTTTAAAGAGGGAAAGCCACTGTTCGACATAGCCACCTCAAGCGCGGATAGAAGCATCTGTCCGGAATGGCGTCGAGGAGCAGTCTTCTAGACGTTGACTGGCTCATATTTTTTAGTTGATATTTGGGCCTCAAAGATGGACCCACTTATGATCACATATATGTATATCGGTAACCGTTCTACCAATTTGTACCAAACTCGATATTTTTATTGTGCTTGCCACGTAAAAGCAAAACGTTGAAAATTATTGAAATCGGACTAAAATAACGGCCGCTTTTCATATAACGGTAAATTTCAGAAATGCTTGAAACTGCAATATTTCGAAATTTAGGGACGCTAATTTACTCAAAATTGATACACCCCGGCTTACCATCTGGCGGCAGGTTTCGGAAAGGTGAAAAAACATATATTTAATACTTGCGCCGGGTATTTAATGTTCGGCTCCACCCGAACTTAGACTTTCTTACTTGTTCTATCTAGATCCCTACCTCTACCCTGTTTGTTCTTATTACATTAATGTTATTCTGTTTTCTTTTATCTTTATTTTTACCTTTATACTCTATGGATAAAAAATGGATATTCACATCCATAAAAATATTGATAACATAACCGATAAAAACATCGATAACAAAATCGATAAATATTGATAACAAAATCAATAAATATCGATAACAAACTCGATAGATATCGACAACAAAATCGAAAAATATCAATAAAAATATATCTATATCGATAACGAAATCGATAAACAACATCTAAAAAATATCGACGACAAAATCGATAAATATCTATAAAAAAATCAATAATAAAATCGACAAAAAAGTCGATAAAAATATCGATAACAAAATCAATAAAAATATCGATAACAAAATCGAAAAAGTATCGATAAATATCTATAGCAAAACAACCAAAAAGGAGATAACAAAATCTTAAAATATAGATAACAAATTCGATAAGAATATCGATAACAAAATCGATACCAAGATCGATCGAAATGTCGATAACAAAATCAATAGGGATATCGATAAAAGTATCGATAACAAAATCGATAAATATCGATAACAAAATCGATAGAAATATCGACAATAAAATCAATAAAACATACCAACTTTTATATCGATAAGTTCCGAGAATACCGAAAATCTCTAATATCATGAAACAGTTCCCAGATTGAGTCTCTGTGTATTTACATATCTACACATATCCTTTTCTTTATAATTACCTTTGTATAAATCTTTCTTCCCCTATCTTTATTCTAACTTTTATCGGTTTCCTAATCCCCAGCTTTTCTAATATTTACATTTATTTTTGCCTTTATGTTTATTAGTTTCTTCATCTACACCTTCACTTCCGCCCTTACATAAGTGAAGTGTTTAATTTTACCTAGGTCTTCAGTTTTGCCTTTTTCTATACGCATTTTTGTTTTTATTTTTACTTTCGCCCTTATCCTTTTCTGTGTCTATGTACGTACTCGCCTTTACTTTCATTCTTGTATTGGTCCTTATCTAAGTCTTATTTTTCAATCTGTTTTTAGCACGTTTAAGAACACTTGTTTCCCTCCCAACCATTTCCGTGCGCAATTTCCGTTGCATCATTTTCGTTGCACCATTTCCGTTGCACCATTTCCGTGTGCAATTTCCGTTGAATTTGCCAATTTACTCCCAACCAACCAACCGCCGCTAAAGAAGTTCCACTTAAAAAAATATTCCGGCGAATTGCTGACCTTCTCCTTTTTGTGAAGTCGGTTAAAAATAAACAAAAATTATGCCAATACGAGCACCAACGCATTCCCGGAGATCTCCAAGTTACTACTCGGTGCATCGGAAAGAGTGAAGTGAAGATTTCTGCCAAATAGCTCCCAATTCGTAGCACTCAGATTCCCGTAGGGTTTGCTGGGAGGACACGCTTCATCCTATATAAATTCAATATACCTGCAATTGTAAAAAGAGTTATAAATACGGTGACCATCCGTCCTTTATTATACGGGACAGTCCTCTTTGGCTACGCGAGCACTGCAACACTTATATTTAATTAACACAATTTG
>NW_016158986.1:96143-101177 GCF_001687245.7 Rhagoletis zephyria | reverse complement strand
TGTGACGAGTTTTCGTCATTTGTCGTTGAATTTCGTTCGCTCAGAATGAAATCTTTACTGAATTCGTCCCGAAATACATCACGTCTTTGCTTTGTAGTAAGAACCAAACCACTTAAAGAGATAAAGGCACTTTAAAGGAGAAGCATTAACATTTGAACCAATCAGCTCGACTTAAGCTTGTGAATTAATTATAGACACAAAAAAAAAAACAAAATGTTTGCGGCACGGTAAATGATAGCATATTCTTATAAGATTTCCCCTGTAAAATTACAATCTGAGAATTCTTGAGAAAATATGCAAATACAAAACTAAAATTAATAGTAATTTCAATATTCCAATGTCCTTATAAAGGCTTCAGATTTTGATTCTGTAGATAAAACTTTAAAGTAACGTTTTAAGAAACTCTCATTGACAAAGGGGCATTCAAACCTTAACGCCCTTTCAAGATACGTCACTGTTCAATGCTTCACATTTAATCACTGCATTCGCTGCCTACCTTTAGGCGTTGCTGATGAAGTACAGTGCTGGCTATACTTGATACCAAATGCACACGAGTACCCACTGCAGCATTGCACACAAACCGATTAGCCGCGACAGCCGCAACAACGAGCAAGCGTAGCAAAGTGCAACAGCAGCAACAACAAATATACGCGCACATGCTGGTTTAAATGGTAGATTATAGCTGCATATAACTGCGCGTCCTGCCCAATTGCATGTCTCCCGCGCACAACTTTTGTTCAGCATTTAGTTGGCATGCAAATGTGGCAAGCAAACGCACAACAATAAAAGTAATAAAAGCAAAGCAATAAATGCGAATGTGGCATTGGGCAACGAATGCTCTGTGTCTGTGCAGAATCAGTAGGGAGGCAGTAAACGATTTTAATGAGCAGGACTTAGATGGTCAGCCCGCAGCAACAACAGCAGCAATCGAGCGCAGCAGCGCAAGCGACAAGTGGCACGCATGAGTTGCTGCAACACGATGCATTTGTCGGGGCGTGTTCATGGCGTTTACTGTATTCTTATTTTCGTTTATTTGCTTCTTATTTTACATAGTTATTTTTGCTATTAAACGCTAACATTTCCATTTGCTGATCGCCTCTGCCGCTGCCCTTGCCGCCGCCGCCGCCGCCGCCGCCGTCGTTGTCGTTGTCCAACTAACGCAATTCATGCGATCCATTCGATCCATCTGCTGATTTATGGACATTTAAATCGAAATGGCTGTGTTGACGTCGACTGACGGGCGCAGTTGAATGTCAGCGGCAACAACGACACCAGCAACAACATGCCGACAGCGCGAGTGAAGATGTCAGCCGAGTGGAGATTGCAGGCGCGGCAAGTGGAATGGAGATATTAGCAACGGCGAAATAATTCAAATTCGAGGCGTTGCAAGCGCGCGCTGATCATATTGCATACCAAAGCGTTGTAGCATAAATGTTGCCGGCTAAGCAGCAGACTTGTTGTGGTCGTGTTGCAGGTGGAAATAATGATGATAGCTGCGGTGGCGGTTGCGGAAATGTTGTTTGTGTTGCTGCCGACTGCGGCGTTTCGCTGTTGCAGCGCGCGAATTACGGTTGTGGCGTTAGATTTGTGGCGCGTAATAAATTCTTGTACGAGCGCTGTGGCAGGTGATTTATAATGGAAAAATCAATAAATCCGTTGCACGAAAATTGTACTGCCGCATGCTGCATGCCGCAAATGAGTTATCAACTCTGCGCGTTACATGTCTGCCAGTTTTTTGTTGCTTAGTTTCTGCTACGCGGCGCGCTCTATCTAATGCATGCGCATTTTGCGCGCTGGATTATTTTTTTCGCGACATAAGCACTAAATTGCGCGCATGTTAATCCGCTTCGATGCGCTTCGGAACGCTATGTAATGGCCTATAAAACCTGTGTTAATTGATTATGAGCGCGCCAGCAGTGCCACTTGACAGCGCAATTAGGCGCTTTGTGCTGCGCTTATGCGGCTAAGGGGTGAGGCGTACAGAGCTTAGTTAAACTTTAAGTGGAGTGAAATTAGTTGAAATGCGATACAAAAATTTTAAGCTTATTCCAATTAAAATGAACGCTGATGACCGCATCAATCTCTGTCAGCGGCCTCTTGCGTTTTTATCAAAGTGTCACGCGTGTAGTTCGTAAGCAGCAGTACAGCCGGACAGTGAGTTGGCTTTCGAAATAACTGTCCAATTGCTTATCGCAGTTGGGAAAGTGTCTATTTCCATATTTAACATTCTTTTTTTTTTTTGAGCCAAATGTTTTTCAAATCGCTGCCATTCCAACTGCCTGTTCGTCCGCCCATACAATATCGTTTTCGCTTTGCTCAGCGCGTCGTCGCGTCAACGTGTTAGCATGTTTACATAGCGAAATTCGATCCGCTCGCACTTTCCTAATTAAAACATAAGTTTTTACATGTCCAACAGCGCTTGTCATTCGCCATTCACCGCTTGTCGTCCCCGGTCCGCTAAGTTCTCCACGCGCCCTGCGCCAGTTTCGCTTCAATCGCCTGCGGTTGTCCCTGCTGCTTCTAGCCGTTTGCAGCCGCCAGCTCAGCTCAGTTCTGTCTCAAAGGGTCCCATTGTTTTTGATGCCATTTTAGTTGGTATGTTTGTTGCTGTTGTTGTTGTTCCTTGTTTACCATTGGCAGTGGGCATGTTTGCGCACTTGTGGCATGTGCCATGTGGCATGTATCCGAGATGATATCTTGTCGCCTTGTCAATGTTTCCAGCACACATCTTGTTTGGCATTCGTTTTTCTTTTTCGTTTCTGTTCTTGCTGCTTTTGTTTTTGTTATTGGTGTAGTTACATGAAAAGTCCTCAGCTTTGTCATTCTTCTTATCTTATCATGTTTGCATCTGTAATTAGCATTTTCATTCCGATCGCGTCGAGTGCGGCGTACATATGCATGTTTGCTGGTCCCCAATTGAGACAACACTTTGGACATAGTCGCAGACGTCATTCAAAGACACTCGCAGAAATGTTTCGCTCATTTTGTCGCGTTCGATTAGACCAACAAAGAGTTTCCTCCTTACTTTTCAGTGAGAGGGCTACGTAGCTGCAGATCAGCCTCGATCTAGCAAAGTTGGGACTACTCAATCTTCTAGCAGACTTGGACTACTTTAGAACACCTTTTCGACTCCGACTGACTTGGGGTCTTTTTCATTCAGAACACTAATTCTGCTCTGTCAATAAGCTAGAAGTAAGAATGCTTAGCGACGTAAAACTCCTTCAGGAGAAAGAAAACCCACAGTTGTCCTTCTCATGGGAAGCCTGCATAGGTTATGTCTGAAGGGTAATTAGCCTATTGGAATTACACTTAGCAGCAAATTTCAGCACAGTTTGACTAATTGCATCGTCCCTTTATTTTCGTGCTGCTGTTTATGGCGATTGACCTGAGCTGTGAATGAGAAGGCTATCGAAGATAACATCCAGCGGCTTGAGGATGTCGTGAACGAATATTTTTGAATACTTCATAATGCTTCTCTTCTACTATAATACCTATTCCTAACCGACTTCAAAAACATATTTGTTTTATGTATGTAACCGCATAACTTTGGATCACAATAACCGATTTCTATAATTCTAAAGGAAAAGTGGGACCTCAGCGGTAGTCCCATACCAAATTTGGTTTAGATCCGATAATTGGTCCATGAAGAAATTAACGGTACTCTTAAATTCTTATATGAGAATTGAAGTCGGTTTTGTTTTTTTGCTTAAAAATTACTCGTTTTCAATCTTTAAATTATTATTTTTCAACATTTCTGGCACAGCTAAAAAAACCGAAAAAAATTATCTTTTAATTCCCCAAACCAAATTTTCTGCGCCCGTTTCTCACGGTGCATAATTACCGACATCACTACCATTTTTATCACAGATTCTTATCTAAAAATTTACGAGTTATCGCAGAAGGCCACCTACTGTAATAGGCATTTACATGGTCGCGATAAGGCAGTGTGGCTCCCGGAACACCCACCTCAGCGGACGGTCTGTCTGTCTGTCTATTGTAATTAAGTACCTTGTCTGCAGCAGCGGCCAACTTTGGTCTTTGCCGATTTGGTGTGTTAAGTTGCAATTATAGCTGTTGCTGCTGGTCTTTGTTTGGTTGACGAAGTGATAGAAGCGGCTGAGGGTCCCTCCATTAGGATGAAAGGGTTTTTATGCGAGAAAAAAATGTGTAGCACAAAAAATGCTGGGTATGTGTAAAGGTGGTTTTTTTTTTCAAATAGCCGACTTAAAAGTCTTTTGGCTTTGTTTCTGCAAGCTTTAAATCATTCTTCTGAAATCCTCAAAAGCATAATGCAATTTTTATTAACTTAAGCACAAAACCCTTTCAACTAAAGTTAGCGATTCTAAACTGTAACAGACTGGGATCGCATAAAGGTCCTTGTTGTCAAAGTATTTGCATATTAATGCATACAAAATCTGGTACAATCGACTTGCCTTCTCAGCAATCCTTGGTAATCATCGGCAGCTTTTCACTCTTTGTTTTCGCTCCCGAGCTTATAGACTTTCTAAGCCTCATTGCGCTTCCCATTGGTTTTTGCAGCCAATAATTGACACTGTAATGACAGAAATTTGCCGTTAGGCTACATTAAGACATCAAAAAGTCGCAGACAAAATAAATGTAGCATTTGCGTTGCGCTAATCTCGCTGCAGACGGAAGCCAATTGCGGTGGAGGCGAAGTGATGGCTGATTGGCCAAAGTGGTCGATGGCTGGACGGTTAAATCGCTTGCGCGCGGTCAACCAAGCTTGCGCTGCTGGGCTGGTCGGCTACTGACATGTTGCATGCGCATTTGATTAAGTTGCAGCAACTTGCGATGACGGTACTGCAAATTGTCACAGCATAAAAAATTGCGTGGTCATTAGAGGTGCAGATGTGGAACTCAATCAACTAAATTTAAATACAAGTGTAGATAACAGTGTAGTTTAGTAATGAAGTGTATTTTTTGCTGTTACCCATCTCGGCAACCCGCCGCACCGATACGTAGTAGCATTCGATGCGCGCTGGGCCATTCGCCTTCCATTTGTATGCCCGTCGG